>NC_139958.1:16872251-17014751 GCF_963454915.1 Gymnoscopelus microlampas
AACACCTGCGCATTGATTTATTACTGTACACTGGAGCCTGCCAGTCACAATGTGGGACAGGGTCTCAATTTGTGGGACTCCTGAAAAGTCATGGAAATGTGGGACTGTCCCACACAAAGGGGGATATCTGGTCACTCCACTTACATTTCTAGGAAATTACTCTTGTTGGGACCCAAACTTAAAAATAAAATTGGCTATATTGACTTAAACCCTATTTCAAATATAGTGAAAATAGCAGATCTACATGCTCACATAGCCTACATTGGTATCAAAGAGAAAATGCACTTCGTAATTTGTTCTACTTTTGAATACTTTACTAATTCACTTTGTCCACCACCAACCCACTGCCCAGGTAGGAGACCGCGGCTGGAGGAAAGTCCCCATCGCGTCCGCCTTCATCGGCTACCTGTTGGTCCGACTGATGCTGCTTCTGGTCATAGTTCTCCGCTGGCCGCTGGAGGTGGTCTGGGCCGGGGCCGCTCTGCAAGGGCTCTGCGGCGGCTTCTGCAGCTACTGGGCCGGGGTGATGGCTCTGGTGTCTGTGGGCTCCACGGTGGAGGAGCGGTCCAGGCAGCTGATGAGAGTGGAGCTGCTGTATGGCGTAGGGGGGCTCGCTGGGAGCTTGATGTCGGGTTACCTGTATAACGTGTTCAGCGCCAGCATTGGTGCGGGCTCTCTGCTGGTTATCATCAGCATGGCGCTGTTCCTCCTTTGCCTGTTCTACTGTATATTCTTAATGAAGGTGAGTAGCCTATAAACTTCTCACAGTTACAAATGACTAAATTAACATAGGACCCCCCCTACATTCAAGCACCTAAACCTTTACTACGTACATTATTATCCTATAGCCTATAAATAAACATTTATTATTTAAGTCTCAGCTGCTCTACAATGTTGCAGTGCTATAGAGCCAGAGCCATGTACACAAACACACTCAAATGTCAGACACATGACTGGGATAATATCATATAATAATAATAATAATAAGACTATAATAATGAATAATTGTGGCGTGTGTGTGTGTGTGTGTGTGTGTGTGTGTGTGTGTGTGTGTGTGTGTGTGTGTGTGTGTGTGTGTGTGTGTGTGTGTGTGTGTGTGTGTGTGTGTGTGTGTGTGTGTGTGTGTGTGTGTGTGTGTGTACATAAAGGTGCGGGAGGTATCAAGCCAAGCAGGGGAGGAGCGCAGTGCCCTCATCAGCGTCAGCGTCAGTGACAGTCCTGATGTCATCAACATAGTTCTGCTGTTTGCCGCTGCCATCGTGTACGACGTGGCCGTGGGGGGAGCCATGGACATACTGGGCACCTTCGAAATTGTTGAGCCACTCAACTGGGACTCCACCCAGGTGCCTTTTTCCTACCTATCGATGATGTCGGGCAGAAACCTTGTATCTCCATATTTCAACTTTTTATGTTTTCGATTAATGCGAGTGTCAAGCAAAAGTAGTGAAAATAGCCGATGTACAAGCTCACAAGCTTGTAGATCTGCTATTCTCACTCTTTCTGAAAGTTTTCGTTCCATTTCCTGAAAAGTGACAGTTTTGAAATACTATGGGACAGAAGTCCCGAGCTGAGCGTGCTCTACTGTCAGTTGATTAAGAGAAGGATAGACGCAGGCTGACTCTCAAACGAACAGTCTATAGAAACAGTCCGCACAGTCCATGACAAAACGGCCGCGTTTCGGCTACTCAGACCTTCATCTGCGTTTTCAAAGTGACAGTTTTGTCCATACAAGTTTTCCACCCGACAGAGACGCTGACGGGTGGAACAGTATGTGCGGTATGCTTTGTACAGTACTTATGTGTGCATGTATTTAAGTGCGCATGCATTATTGTTTATGCATGCATGACCATCAAGTGTGTATGTGGATCAGCCCTCATCAGACAAGTACATTTATTCTTATGTTTATTCATTGATAGATTGTACACGTTAGCGCAAGAGTTCCCAAACTCTTCCATGCCAAGGACACCCAAATACCCATAGCCTCTGGCTGTGCCCTCCTATCGCTTTAATGTTTTCACATTGCGACATATTATGAGCTTGTAGATTGCCTGTTTTGCAATAAAAAAAAAAAAGGATGGACAATAATGACGTGCCCAAAATAGCGTACGCAGGTTGAAAGTAATCAAAATCATTGCATGAATTGAAATTTAATTGAAATGACAACAATTACTCATACCAGTACTGTACCTCTCTCGAGTTTCACTTTTACTGGTGTTGCTGCCTGCATTTTGCCACAGGGATCAAAACAGTTCGACCTCATCTTATCTTATCTTATTATCCCTCCTCCAGGTGGGTTATGGGAATGGAGCTGGCTACCTGGTGTTCCTCACTAGTTTCCTGGGTGTGATGGTGATGTCCCGCTGTGTCAGTGATGCCTCGTTAATTATCATCGGCATGTTGTCATTCACCTCTGGCATCTACTTCATGGCCTTCGTCACGGAAACCTACATGTTCTATTTGGGTAAGACCAACATCTCTTAATGTGAAGTCACCTCACTTTGGATGCCATGTTGGAAACACCCCTGGACAATACATTCTGAACGGAGCACAGTTCTCCGCCAGGCCAGGTTGTAGAAGTCAATCTTAGCTAATCAGGCCAAATTGGACAGGTCCGTCTTGATGACATGACTATAGAGATAATGTTTACCGATTTGCATGATGTTTGGACAAAATCTGTAGGAGTAATAGCAAAAGATTTGTTTTGCATAAATCGGCCTCCTGGTGGTGCTGTAACAGGCCAATGTGAAAAGGGTGGCATTTCTTCCTCGGCCTAGTGCGAATGTCCGTGCAAAGTGTCACGGCAATCGGACGCTGCGTTCATGTTTTGAGGCATTTTGTTCAAAACGAGCCACTCATGCAAACTTTGGAAGCCAATGTTAGCCAATCAGGGTGAAATATGAAATATCAGACAGATCCGTCTTGACACACATGACTATAGAGATAATGTGTTATTGTGTTCCGATTTGTCTGATGTTTGGACAAAATCTGTAGGAGTAATATAAGAAAATGTGCCCGGAACAATCTGCCCCCTGGTGGCGCTATAGAAGGCAGATGTGAAAATGTGGGGCAGAGGTTTTTTCTTGGCCTCTAAGTTAACAGATTGGTCCAGTTATAGGTAAAAACCTGAATCGGCCTGTTATAGCGCCGACATGAGGCCGATTTGAAAAATGTACAGTAGGATGGCACTTCTTCATTGGTCTATAGTGGGAATGTGCGTTCAAATTTTCACGGCAATCGGACACTGCGTTTATGATTGGGGCATTTAGTTCAAAACCGACCACTCCTGCAAACAGTTTCACTAGCCTGGCATTGTCCAGACTGATAACGTGGATTCACTCTCACGTTCCTCCCATGTGTCAGTCTGGACTTCGGCCCATAGGGAGCGAGTATGAGAAATCTGAAAATGATCGGGCCAATCAGTGACTGCGTTTCACCTGCTGTCCGTACAACAGTGAAAAGCATCAAAATAATTTTCTGATTTCTCATACTCGCTCCCTATGGGCCGAAGTCCAGACTGATACCGGGGAGGAACGTGAGAGTGAATCCACGTTATCAGTCTGGCCAATGCCAGGCTACTGTTTCACATCGATCGGGCCAACGGTGCCAGAGATTAGCTGTACACACACAGACGGACTAACATGCACACACACACACACACACACACACACACACACACACACACACACACACACACACACACACACACACACACACACACACACACACACACACACACACACACACACACACACACACACACACACACACACACACACACACACACACACACACACACACACGGTCAGATGGATGGACAGACAAGGGGCGGGTGAAAACATAGTCTCGGCGGCCACACCTTCAGCCTGGCGGAGACAATAAGAATAACAGACAGTAGGAAAGGGAGAGAGGGAGACAGTGTAGGAGAGACAAACAGTCGGAAAGCTGAGACGGAGACACTGTAGGAGAGACAGACAGTCGGAAAGCTGAGAGGGAGACAGTGTAGGAGAGACAGACAGTAGGAAAGCTGAGAGGGAGACAGTGTATGAGAGACAAACAATGTGTGTGTGTGTGATTCTGTAACTTCTTCCCTTTCATGTCACCATCAAGGTGTACACAATAAAGGATTATCAATCCCTATGGACACTACCTTTGTTCCAGGCTTTCTCACAAAGGGACAAGGTGGACAGCGTAGTCAGCATGCTGTGATTGATCTGTCAAGTTGTCAACAGGAAGTGCAAAGACAATACTTGATGAGTTCAACAAGTTCAGACTATTGATTAATTACGGCTTCTGATAGAGCAATATTGTTTTTCACTCCTTGGAGTTTTCCTGTGGAATAAGGAACCTCTTTGCACCACTATAACAATTCTTCAACTTGTTATACTTATCTATGAAAATCAGGAACCTGGGTCAAGCCTAATGTACACAAAGGAACTCACTAGGTGCCAAGTTGAATAAAATAACCCAATCTGACCTTTGTACTCTATAATGAAGGTACTAACATTAATGTGTTTCATGTTAACAAATTGAGACAGTGATCTTTGATGAATTCAGAATCAGAATGACCTTTGTTGCCAGGTGTGTTTTATACATTCAATGAATTTGTCTCTGGTATGTTAAACTGAAACCACATTATGGAAACATCAAAATGTTTTGCAACTATTGACTCAAAATATTGAAAGATAATAATAATAAGCAATTATATAAAGGTAAGCAGAAATATCTAAACCATAAACAATATATTCAATGTACAATGTACCCTTGCAATATCAGTAGCCCCCTTTTTACCGAAAATAGCCGATCTACAAGCTCACAATGCATCACAACGCGCTGTGCCGTGTTTTGAACTTGTAGATTGGCTATTTTTGCCGAATGTTCACCCCCAGAATACGGATGGTACTGGTGCTGAGTGGTTGTGAGCCCGCCAGTCAGAGACTCTGGTTGTCGCAGGTTCGATTCCAGGCCAGACCAGCAATGGGTTGATGTGTGTCCCTCATCATAATTGCTCCCTGAGTGCCATAGAAAGGCTGCTCACTGCTCCTAGTAGTAGTAGTAATAGGATGGGTGAATGAAGAGGACAAATATCACATGTGTGCATATATATATTTGCCAGACCCAAGGGGGCTTACATGAGGCTTTGTACCTGTTTTCTCCATACATGGGCATGCCCCCTTTGTCCTTAGGCCCCAGCCATAAAGGTCTGTCCCCCTTTCGTCCATACATGGGCATGTTTTGTACCTGTTTTCTCCATACATGGGCATGCCCCCTTTGTCCTTAGGCCCCAGCCATAAAAGTCTGTCCCCCTTCCGTCCATATATGGGCATACACAGGCTGACACGTCATGTGAAGTCCGGCTTATAAAAGTCTGTCCCCCTTTCGTCCATACATGGGCATAGACACATGGGCATCTGTCGGGTCTGGCAGAACCAGGTCTCCTGGTCTTGTTATATACTAGAAGTTCGGGCCGCTACGCGGCCCGAACTTCGTGCGTGACGCGTCGTTCACTTTGCAGTGCCACCTTACAGGCACCTCACAGTGTGAGAGAGAGTTTTGTGCTCTCCTAAATCCACGGCAGGCTTTGAAAGTACCCACTTCAGAAAGAGGTGACGTGCATCACCTCTCCAATGACCAAAACCCACTTTGTGATTACTCAGACCTGGTATGGCAGACCTGTGGGGAGTGTGCAGTGGTGTACAATGTGAAAAGATAGTTGAAATCGCAGGAGATGAAGTTAGCAGTTTATTTGTGTAAAGGGTCGTCGGCGTGGGTTGTGTTGAGGATGGAAGCCGTCGAACTGGTGCATCCTACCTATTTATAGGTAGGATGTGATGTCATGCTGTCGTGAGATTACGTCACACTGGCGTGTCTCATCGTGATGTCACGACCGTGATGTCATACTGACAACCGACATGGCGCAGGATTCAAATTGTATATATAGATAGATACACATATACAGTGACAAGAAAACACCCCAAGGAGTGGGGACTAAATTATTGTCTCCGCCAGGAGACATTGTTTTCACTTTCCGTCCCGTCCCCCTCGGCCAAGCTAACATTGGTCAAGCCTCACGTGACACGTGACAATATGGTGAAATAGTGTGATCTGATTGGCTAGTGACGTATAGCGGCCTATAAATACATGTGTCACTTTGAAAGAGCCTTAGGCTCTTTCAAAGTGAGGTAAGACAGGAATAATCACGAAATGGCTGAGAAATGGCGGAGCAATACATTATGTAGACACACTGGTGTCATCACAATATGTAATGTAAATAGCTTAGACAGGACGGATAGGACACTTACACAGACAGGACGGATAGGACACTTACACAGACAGGACGGATAGGACACTTACACAGACAGGACGGATAGGACACTTACACAGACAGGACGGATAGGACACTTACACAGACAGGACGGATAGGACACTTACACAGACAGGACGGATAGGACACTTATACAGACATTGTGTCATGTTACTATGACACAGTAACATGTTCTATTTTTTGTAAGAATTAGAACATAAGAATTAGAACATTCCCAACACAAGTCTGCTGGCGGAGACTTGTGCTCCGAGGAGCACTTTTTCTAGTCTAGTTTATTATTGTCTCCGCCAGGCCGAAGGCATGGTGGAGAGTATGTTTTCGTTCCGTTTTTCGCTGTGTGTCCAAGCTAACATTGGTCAAGCTTCACGTGACACGTGACAATATGTTGAAAGGGTGTGCTTTGATTGGCTAGCGAGGCGCATGACGAAATACATACCTATAAATTGGTGAGTCACTTCGAAACATTGCATTACATGTTTCGAAGTGACATCAGTGTCATCAGCCAAGCTAACATTTAGTCAGGAGATATTAGCAGAAAAAGTTCCAATCTTGGAATAAATTCCTTACCAAAAATCCTGCTGCTGGCGGAGACTTGTGCTCCGAGGAGCACATTTTCTAGTTATTATTGAATAAATTCAGAGGATGAATTCCATGTACAGTATGTGCAAATTTACACTGACAAATACCTCAACAACATTGGCTACTCAGCTGTGTCGAAATTATCTTGTACACTGTACAGCCAGACACGTTGTGAGCCTGTACCTGTATGTCAGCTATTTTTGCTACTTGTTTGACACTTGTACAACGAAGTAGGGCATTAATGTGCACACACACACACACACACACACACACACACACACACACACACACACACACACACACACACACACACACACACACACACACACACACACACACACACACACACACACACACACACACACACACACACACACACACACACACACAGTTGACATACAGTATGGAGAAAAAAGTTTTCTGTATGTTGACAGACCTAGCTCACTGAATAGAGGCACTGTACATACCGTGGAGGAACTGAAATGAGGAAGTAGTATGCGTTAATAGTGTTTAATCAGTCCAGTTTGTCCTAAATCTTATTTCCCTCGATTCCTGGCAGTTCATTTATTGGCGAAGGGGCGGGGAGACACACACAAAGCAGGTGCTGTTATTGTACACAGGAACTTGAAAGTGGAACTGAGATGACGTTTACAGCACATGTGTTTTACTATCAGTCAGTTGTGCCACGAACTAAAGTGGTCATATTCAAAATAACTTTATTAGTCCCACTAGGGGCAATTAGTTTTGGACAGCTTTGTGACCAGAGAAACACGGTAACATACAATATACAAACAACCTAATACCCCAACAATAAGAATAAAATATAAAAACGAGAATTTAAAAGTGGGATTGCAGAGGGGATGAATGATTTTGAGTTGGTTTTAGAAGCGGGTTAAATAACAAAGCCCTGATGGCAACAGAGAAAATTGTTAAAACATGTCCTGAAGAAGAATGTAGTTCACTCATGCTTTAATAAAATAATAGATTTTTTTAAAATAGCTAAAATAGCAGATCTACAAGCTCTCAACGCGTCGCTCGCAAGCCTCAAGGCTGCGCTGTCGGGCGCAGCTGTCTTGCTGAGGTAACAAAAACAAGCGCTCCTCTCCCCTTAACCATAGCAGGAAAAACAATAACCTCAGAGAAGAGACAGAACATTTGACCAGGGGGTCTATTCCACGAAAGCGGAATTAAATTATCCTGGTTTAAAAGGAAAATCCAGGTTTGACAAGCCTGCGCTGTTCAGCCTGGTTTATTCAGTTCCACGAACGCCAAGCCTGGCTGAGAAGGAGTGACTTTGTCAAGCCAGGATCGTTAAACCAGGCTGAATGTGAGTTCACCTATTCCTATAAAAGACCATGAAAGTCGATAGCAGAGTCCTTGAACTTGACCAATCATGGAGCCCAAAACCAGAGTGGCGTTCTTCTCTGTGGCTGAACAGCAGCACTGCAGCAGCTCATGGAATCATACAAGGAATTAAAATGTATAAGCAAGAAAGGAAACACGGCCGCAATACATATAGATCCAGAGAAAGCGAATTAGCAAATTAAATGCAAAAGTTGTCCAAAAATATGCAACTAATTTATATACAAGTCAATAAATATATAATTCAGTTAGGCTTAAACATGAGGAGTTTATGTGAATATTGGAATTATAATTATAAACACTTAGAATAATTTTCTAATTTTTAATTTCTAAAATCGAAGATCTACAAGTGAAAAGCTTCCCTTTTGGCGGCCGGGGACACGCAATAGCCCCACATTTGCAAGACCACTTTGGTAGAGGTTTGGGTTGTGTAGTTACCTTGCCATCATGATGTAACTCCAAAGGTGGACAAGAAATAAAAAATAATTTCTCCATTGACTAGAAATTGATAATTTAAAATATGCTCCTCATTGACTTACATTCAGTGAAAAAAAAAATCTGTTATATATTATCAAACATCTAACAACAATATGAACTAGTGTTAACAGAGTGACAATATGACATCCCACGAGTCATTGTGAAACAATTATGATTCATGGTCACACACTATTTCAGTAATATAATTAATTTGATTATATCTGATTGTATTTATTTCATTTTATTTGAATGCAAGGTCATTAAAATGAGTCCATATTCAAACACATGTGTTGAATTAACTGTGGAAAAACTTGAAGAACAAGGCACTGGATTAAGTAAGCTTGGCTGTTAGCCTGCTCCTGACCAGGCTAACTTCACAGCTAAATTGCCATGGTAACTAAGGTAGGATTGCTTCAATTCTCTTTTGAGGAATCGGCTCATGGCTAAACTTAGCCCGGGTGAACTGGCTAAACTAATCTTCAAGCTAATTCAGCTTTTGAGGAACCGATTCAGCCCTAATCCTGGCTAAATTAAGCCAGGATAGGTGTTAAAGCCAGGCTTAAGCTTTAATTCTCTTTTGAGGAACAGGCCTCAGGTTTACTGGCTAAGTTAATCTGCCAAGCTAACTCAGCTTTCGTGAAACCGCTTCCTGGATAATTTAAGCCAGGATAGCCGATTAAACCCGGGTTAAACCCGGCTTATCCCTAATCCAGGTTTCGTGGAACGGGCCCCAGATCTCCTGACAGCTCCTACAGCTCAGTGTACACATAACGAAAAGTAAGGGTGAAATGACGTCCCCTTGTGGTGAGCCTGTGGATCTATCTACACTACAGAGTCTGAGCAACTGCCATTTACAGCAGTGGTTCCCCGACCTTTTAGCTCTAGACCCATAAGAGAAATTTGATGTCTCCCCAGGACCCAAACTAGTGAAAATACAAGCTACAAGCTCACAATGTGACTTGTTGTGACCTTGTAGATTTTTCTTTTTTGTAATTTATCCAATTTACTTTTTTTAAACGTATTTATGAAATTATTTTGAAAAATGTTTGAATTTATTTTTAATTAATAAAAAGGTGTGTTTTTTTATTATACATTTTTTTTGGGGGGGTGGGGGGCATTTTTTACATATCTTTTAAAATAATGAAAAACAAAATGTAGGAAGGAGGGATATTTACTGAGAAACTGATTGGTTGTTTTTGCCCCCCCTCCCCTCCTCTCCCCTCCTCTCCCCAGCTCGTTCGTTGACCTTGTTCTCCCTCATCCCGACACCCACCATCCGCTCCATGCTGTCCAAGCAGGTCAAAGGATCCTCATATGGTAAGTACGCTGTGTGTGTGTGTGTGTGTGTGTGTGTGTGTGTGTGTGTGTGTGTGTGTGTGTGTGTGTGTGTGTGTGTGTGTGTGTGTGTGTGTGTGTGTGTGTGTGTGTGTGTGTGTGTGTGTGTGTGTGTGTGTGTGTGTGTGTGTGTGTGTGTGTGTGTGTGTACAAAATGCATGGTAAAAAAATGACATAATCACACAGAGTGGGTAGTACACTGTAAAATCTTGAGTGTTAATATAACTCTGAGAGTGTACAAATGGAAAGCAGAATGACACTGGTAGAGCGTTGGGGGTGTAGTTACCTTGCCATGATGTAATTCCAGATATTGGCAAGATATCTTCAATAGTTGTTCCGTTGATTCGAAATTGATCATAGGAAAGACTTGTCATTGGTTTACATTGAACAGGGACATGTTAATGTACTGTATCTCAATGTCACTCTTTTATTACACAAACAAACTCAAACAAAGATTCTGACAATGTCCAACATAACATTACAAAACCTGACACAGCATTTTTTGCATTTATGTATTTTATAAAAATGTCAGCTACATGTTAACGGAGTAGTTCACCCCAAAAAAAAAATACTTATTTTCTATCAATTACACACCCCATGAAGCCTTGAATTCATGGAGATTGTTTTTGTCGCATTCCTAAGCCAATAATTTGATGACCGTCAGTGTCATGTCAGTATAATGGTCAGTATAATGGTTAGTACCATGGTCAGTGTCATGGTTAGTACCATGGTCAGTATCATGGTCATGGTCAGTATCATGGTCAGTACCATGGTCAGTATAATGGTCAGTACCATGGTCAGTATCATGGTCAGTATCACGTCAGTAATATTCTCTCTCTCTCTCTCTCTCTCTCTCTCTGGACTCTCTCTCTCCAGGTATCGTCCTAGCCTCCCTTCAGCTGTCCTTCCAGGTAGCCAGTTTGGCGTACACACCAGCCTACACTAAGATCTACCAGGCAACTCTCACCTGGTCTCCGGGGTTTGTCTTCACTCTGTCCAGCATCATCTCTGTTCTGGCCATCATCCCCATCAGGTACTGGACTTTGGTGGTTCTCAAACCTTTTCATGTCAAGGATGACCAAATTAACAGGCCACGGTATTTGGCCACGGACCCCCATCTGACAATATTTTGTGCCAGGGACCCCCATACAAGATTTGTGTTTGTTAAATTGTTTAAAAAAAAGATTCACTTTTTTTTTCTTTCACATTGTTTGAAGATGTTTTGAAAATAGCAGATCTACAAGCTCACAACATTGTCTTGTGAGCTTGTAGATCTGCTATTTTCAAAGACCCGATGTATAAAGGGTTAAAGTAGTTAAACTGATTTATAACTGATTTGATATATCTACTGCTATTTGTATAGGCTGGCTGTGTTTTCCACATCCAATATTTCTGGCTTCCGTAGGGCCAGCTATCCATTGAAAAACACGTTTAATCATGCACCTTATGTATACTGGCGCTTTGTGTATTTGATTTGTCTGTGCCTTCTTGTTATTGACCTGTTCTGTGTTCATTTCCTCTTCATTCTCTCTATCTTACATTCTATTCTTCCTTAGGCCTGTGACAATTATTACATAATTGCCTAATCGCAGCTGTTTTTGCATAATAGTCATATTCGTTTCCATGTTGAAAAATGTTCATACATTTAAAAAACATTTTTCAAAAACACTTGAAATAGCAGTCGCGTTGTGAGCCTCTACATCTGCTATTTCCAGTATTCGTTTTCTTTTTTACATTTTGAAAGTATAAAGTAAAATATGGCAGTCATTTATTTTGTATATTTAAGTTATTTGTCACATCTGACCTTTGTATTTTTTGTTACCCTAAAGGGCAAACAGAAATATATATAATTGTATTTATATGTTCCAATGTTCAATGCCAAAAACACGATTAAATCGTTAATCACAATTATTTGCGTCACAATTAATCGTCAACAAAAATGTCACAATGGTGACAGCCGTACTCTTCCTGTGCCTGCAATGTTGAGAGAGTTTGCTCCCAAAAATAATTTCACCCACACCTGTAATCATGTGATGTGATGTGAGGATAAAGTTGAATGCGATCCTGATATGTCATCTTGTGTCGTTCCTGTTCTCCAGCATCGTTGGCTGCAGGTCACCTGCAGGTCACTCGTTGGCTGGGCGGGACTACCAGAGGATCCCGGGAGATTGACGACGATGATGTCATCACTGTGCTACCTCATGACATTATTATTGTCATTACCATCACAATGGCAACGTTGGCATGAGACGGGGAGGAGCTGAGAGGTGGGGTTAGAGCAGCCTCGTTGTGCCTTAAGGCCAGTTCAGATCAATAGATTCATGTTGGAGGCGAAACTTGTTTTGGACTGTTGCAGAGAATAATGAGGTGTGGATGTT
The DNA here is from genome assembly GCF_963454915.1 of Gymnoscopelus microlampas. Classification (NCBI taxonomy): domain Eukaryota; kingdom Metazoa; phylum Chordata; class Actinopteri; order Myctophiformes; family Myctophidae; genus Gymnoscopelus; species Gymnoscopelus microlampas. The sequence goes on from NC_139958.1 coordinate 16,884,705, forward strand.
AGGGAAATAAAGACGGCACACTGCAAAGTGCTGTAGCTTCCAAAGTGGTCGACTTTATTATGTTTACAGTACGTTTCGGCTCGTTGCTTTGATGTCTTTACAATGGTATGTCTTTTGATGGTTTTGCAATGAGTCACATCCCTTCTTGTCACTGATCTTACATCTGAACTGGCTTTTAACCACTTGAACCCATCCATATTACTGGGGGAACATTTGCCAAAAATTGCCGATCTACAAGCTTGTGAGCGTATAGATTGGCTGTTTTTGGCAAAGATATTTTGTTTGAGGGGAAAAGAGTGCTCCAGGTATAGAGGCAACTCATGTCCAGTTTACTAAGCATAGAGGGCTTAAGTGGTTAAACATATAGTAATTTATACTTTGTTGTATGACTATGTCACTCGCCGTCAGGAGAGGCACACCAGGCAAATGTTTGGGGCCCACAACCAAAAAGGTTCAAATGTTCCCCGGATTGCCACTCAAATTGACATATTTCCCTTACAGTTCTACTATCCCAAAACATTGAACCCCTTCTAGCTACCGTATGACTGCTGGATACTGTTACTGTTAGGACAGTCAGCTAGACACCATAACCATGGCAGGAATTTGAAAGGTGCCATGAAGACCACGTCCACCCTGCCCCCTCAGTTTGTATTTATGCCGGTCAAAGAAAGGATATGCCTTGCCTCTTTCCTATCGATTCGTTTTTTAAACACTGTGTCTTCTGTTGAGATTCTGAATTCTTATGGTATGGGCAACATCGAGTGAAATGCTTCACACGTAACCAGTGGTGGGTTTGATTTCAAGGCTGGTATGAACTGGTATTTATGACGATAGTTTGACACAAATCTAGTACCAGCCAATCGAACTCATCCTGATGACACAACTGTGAGTGACTGAGTGAACTTACAGTATGTTCAACATTGAAGACCTCCTGCTCGTCAAGTCACAGGGTTGTGCTCCTGCAGATTTTGAAAACCAAGCAGCATTGGCAAAATGGTGAGCAGCTGGCATCACCAAAAATAGCAAACATTGCTATGTATTTCAATGTTATGTCTTAAAGCTTTGTCCTAATGTCTCAATGCTTAATGTTTTGTGTAAAGCACATTGAATTGCCTTGTTGTTGAAATGTGCTATTCAAATAAACTTGCCTTACACTTTTCAGTCCAATGCCAGTCCAATGACAGTCCATGTTCAAGTCCTAGACCTGCTGTAGTTGAATGTGAAATTGCTGTGAATTTGTTAATATAAACAAACTTCAAAAGTACTAAGTCATTGACTGAGTAATGTAGTAATACTCAGTCTTTCAGGAGAGTGTTTCCATTGTCCAAGTTTTTCCAGCTAAACTACAAGAGATCAACTCAAAAGCACTAAAAGACAAATGCGGGGTGGAACAGGAAAGTTATATAATGAGTATTTCAACTTTACAAACTGAACGCTAACATACAAAGCGAGACTTCAACAGTGCTAAGAGACAGATTTTAAGGTTAACTGAGTGATGATGTGGTGGTCTGAATTTCAGCACGGAGAGTCCATATTCAAGTCCTAGTCCTATTACCAAAGGTGACAACAGACAATTAGACAAATAAGCATATGTGAAATGAATAATCATAATCTTTACAAGAAACCAAGTTAAGAATACATGATTATGTTTTATCTTACAGGTGTACGGTACAGTAAATAGGTGTAGGTGTTAATATTTGCTCATGCTTTTGTAACAGGAGTTATTTTACATTTATTTTATTTGATGAAGTTCGTCAACATGTAGCTAAATGAGAACCGAAGAATGTACCCCAGATATTGTAGTTCATGTTATTTTCTCAATAATACGTTGTCTGAACAACACCGCTCTCCTCTGGTGGAACTGCTTTCCGCCCGACAGGACAAAATATTTATATTTATATTGTACATGCAAAATTGCTGCTATACGAAAATGTATTGTTACTGCACTGTTTCTTATTTTTATTTTCATTTGTAATAAAATGTCACTGACATCACAAGGTATTCTTAATTTTACGTATGGTCCAGTATATTATTAATTCATATCAGTCACTGTATTCCAGTGGGGCAAGGCAGCCTACTGTAAGTCTTAAACAAAATATATAAAACAACCCTAACAGTGGGATAAAATCAATAGAGAGTATGCACATGCGTCACTTACTACTACTACTAATATTTTCTGGAAGTCACCTAGCGTCAGATCCATATAGTCTAGCGATTAGGATACCTGGTTTTCACCCTGGTGGCCCGGGTTCGTCTCCTAATATGGGAATGTAATATACAATCATGTTTTATGTGCGTGGGGATCTAATTGTTAAACAAGCTTAGTGCTTTATGAGCCTTCCAGTTTAATAGACCTTGTATTGTGAATATGTACTTCCTTGGTCTCATGTCTTACTAAATAAAGTAGTACATCAATCAATCAAGATGAAACAATGCTATTAAATGCGCCATGCATGCAATGTTGAGATTACATGGAATCCGTCTATTTATATATAGCTGCAGTACCGTCCATGGGGGCCGCCGTTACCCGCAGCGGTAAGGGGTGTGTTTTTGGGACGAGCGTTCCGTATCGGTAGATAAGCAAAGTGAGAATCAGGCTAACGACTAGCCTCAGTTAACAGGCTGAACCCGCTGAAGCTGCGTGATGCTACAGTCAAAGATGGGTAATTTAGCAAGATACGCATTCTCCGGTTTACCTCCCGTTTCTGCGTGACGTTGGTGGACACGCCTTTTTAGGAGACCGGAAGCAAGTTGGAGTCCACCTACGTCACGCAGAAACGGGAGGTAAACTGGAGAATGCGTATCTTGCTAAATTACCCATCTTTGACTGTAGCATCACGCAGCTTCAGCGGGTTCAGCCTGTTAACTGAGGCTAGTCGTTAGCCTGTTTTCAGTTTGCTTATCTACCATTTGCGGAACGCTCGTCCCAAAAACACACCCCTTACCGGCGCGGTACTGCAGATATATAAACAGATGGATTCCATGTAATCTCAACATTGCATGCATGGCGCATTTAATAACATTGTAGATTAGTAGATTCGTTAACGAATAAGTGGAGTAGCTAAAATAAACAAAGATATTAATGTTTGAAACGTACTCTGTTAATACTGGGCTCAATTGCCTGTGCTTTGATTCGATACCATGACGTTGTGGTCTGAAGTCAAGAGCTCTTCCAACAGAGCTATCCAAGCACACTGACCTTTGTACATTGACATTACATGAACGTGAAGGCAGCCTACTGTAAGTCATATTAATCACTTTTCCACCGGGACAAGCCCCTCATCTAGACTGAGTGCCAAAGCAATGAGCAGCATAGAGCAGGGGTCTTCAACAGGGGGTCCGGGACCCCAAGGGGGTCCTCAGAGTTACTACAGGGGGGTCCGCCCTTGTGATATGATTTTTTTTTTTTACATTAACCACTTGAACCCAAACATCCCTTCTCTGAGGAGAACTTTAGCCAAAAATAGCAGATCTGCAAGCTCACAACACGAGGCGTTGTGAGCTTGATCGGCTATTTTTGGCATAGAGTTATAGGTGTAGAGGGAAAAAAGAGCAGCAAACGTTTATCTGAAACACAATTTTATACAATATAGAGGGGGTCCTTTACTCCTTGCTTCATCGCTCTCTCAGCTAGGGTGTTATGCTTAGTTCTGCAGCTTAACGTTGCATTCGGAGAAAATACGGAGATATAGAATCCATTTAGCCAAGCCTGGCATATTTTATTATAAGAGCTGCACTCATCAGTCTCACGGTGCAGACTCTACTCCTGAAAATGAACTGTCCACACACAGGTGGTAATCATTCATACTTTAAAATGTACATCTTACTCTGGACATGTTTGCCTGAAAAGGAATCTTTGAAATGTTGCATAGTTTTAGAATTGTACTCCTTTAAAAGTTCAGAGATTTAGAATGGAGGCGGATGGAAGGTTAGGGTTAGGGTATAGGGACCTCAAAAAAACACGTTCACCTAGAAACTCCATTCACAGTTAAAAAATTCCACCTTACTGTGGACATGCATGCTTGAGATTTTTTCTTTTGAAATCATTTGTAGTTTTGGAGATATTTAACTTTAAGCGCCCCATTCATTGTCGATGCGGCAATGGACATTTAAAGGCAGGCTTACAACTACATACTTACGCCTAGTAACCTCATTCATACTTTAAAATGTTCATCTTACTCTGGACATGTTTGCCTGAAAAGGAATCTTTGAAATGTTGCATAGTTTTAGAATTGTACTCCTTTAAAAGTTCAGAGATTTAGAATGGAGGCGGATGGAAGGTTTTGGGACCTCAAAAAAACACTTTCACCTAGAAACTCCATTCACAGTTCAAAAATTCCACCTTACTGTGGACATGCATGCTTGAGATTTTTTCTTTTGAAATCATTTGTAGTTTTGGAGATATTTAACTTTAAGCGCCCCATTCATTGTCGATGCGGCAATGGACATTTAAAGGCAGGCTTACAACTACATACTTACGCCTAGTAACCTCATTCATACTTTAAAATGTTCATCTTACTCTGGACATGTTTGCCTGAAAAGGAATCTTTGAAATGTTGCATAGTTTTAGAATTGTACTCCTTTAAAAGTTCAGAGATTTAGAATGGAGGTGGATGGAAGGTTAGGGTTAGGGTATAGGGACCTAAAAAAAAACACGTTCACCTAGAAACTCCATTCACAGTTAAAAAATTCCACCTTACTGTGGACATGCATGCTTGAGATTTTTTCTTTTGAAATCATTTGTAGTTTTGGAGATATTTAACTTTAAGCGCCCCATTCATTGTCGATGCGGCAATGGACATTTAAAGGCAGGCTTACAACTACATACTTACGCCTAGTAACCTCATTCATACTTTAAAATGTTCATCTTACTCTGGACATGTTTGCCTGAAAAGGAATCTTTGAAATGTTGCATAGTTTTAGAATTGTACTCCTTTAAAAGTTCAGAGATTTAGAATGGAGGCGGATGGAAGGTTTTGGGACCTCAAAAAAACACTTTCACCTAGAAACTCCATTCACAGTTCAAAAATTCCACCTTACTGTGGACATGCATGCTTGAGATTTTTTCTTTTGAAATCATTTGTAGTTTTGGAGATATTTAACTTTAAGCGCCCCATTCATTGTCGATGCGGCAATGGACATTTAAAGGCAGGCTTACAACTACATACTTACGCCTAGTAACCTCATTCATACTTTAAAATGTTCATCTTACTCTGGACATGTTTGCCTGAAAAGGAATCTTTGAAATGTTGCATAGTTTTAGAATTGTACTCCTTTAAAAGTTCAGAGATTTAGAATGGAGGCGGATGGAAGGTTAGGGTTAGGGTATAGGGACCTCAAAAAAACACGTTCACCTAGAAACTCCATTCACAGTTAAAAGATTCCACCTTACTGTGGACATGCATGCTTGAGATTTTTTCTTTTGAAATCATTTGTAGTTTTGGAGATATTTAACTTTAAGCGCCCCATTCATTGTCGATGCGGCAATGGACATTTAAAGGCAGGCTTACAACTACATACTTACGCCTAGTAACCTCATTCATACTTTAAAATGTTCATCTTACTCTGGACATGTTTGCCTGAAAAGGAATCTTTGAAATGTTGCATAGTTTTAGAATTGTACTCCTTTAAAAGTTCAGAGATTTAGAATGGAGGCGGATGGAAGGTTTTGGGACCTCAAAAAAACACTTTCACCTAGAAACTCCATTCACAGTTCAAAAATTCCCCCTTACTGTGGACATGCATCCTTGAGATGTTTTACTTTGAAATGATTTGTAGTTTTTGAAATATTTAACTTTAAGCGCCTAATGCATTGTCAATGGCAATGGATATTTAAAGGGAAAAGGGTACAAAGTTTTCAAGGCTAAGTTAACAGAACAAGTCAGAACCTCTGTGGTGCAGTGGTTTAGATACAGGACCTGCAACCAGAAGGTTACCGATTCGAATCCAACCAGGACAGGTTTCCAACAAATACCTGACTCTTGCACCTTTATCTGATCTTTCACTGAACAGCGTGTAAGACACCATAGAAAGTATGTACCATGATGGAGCAGTGGTTAAGATTCAGACCTTACACACTGAAGGTCCTGAGTTCAAATCTCACAAGGACATTTTTCTAACTTTTACCTGGGGCTTTTACCTTGATATAATCTTTCAGACAAATTCCACGCAAGTCAACAGAACATGTAAGGACCTCTGTGGTGCAGTGGTTTAGATACAGGACTTGCAACCAGAAGATTCCTGGTTCAAATCCAACTGGCACACTTTTTTTTCTTTCCCAAGACTCAAGACCCAAAAGAGTCTTGAGTCGAACCAATTACTCCCGCGGAGACATCAAATTTCTCTTTTGGGCCATGAGTCCCAAGACTCAAGGCCCAAAAGAGAAATTTGATGTCTCCGCGGGAGTAATTGGTTCGACTCAAGACCCAAAAGAAGGTGAACTGACTGTAATGATTCAAAATGTCATATATAGAATAGAAACCCCATTCAAACTTTAAAATGTTCATCTTACTGTGGACATGTTTGCCTGAAAAGGAATCTTTGAAATGTTTAATAGTTTTAGAATTGTACTCCTTTAAAAGTTCAGAGATTTAGAATGGAGGTCGATGGACGAATTTGGGACCTCAAAAAAACACTTTCACCTAGAAACTCCATTCACAGTTCAAAAATTCCACCTTACTGTGGACATGCATGCTTGAGATTTTTTCTTTTGAAATCATTTGTAGTTTTGGAGATATTTAACTTTAAGCGCCCCATTCATTGTCGATGCGGCAATGGACATTTAAAGGCAGGCTTACAACTACATACTTATGCCTAGTAACCTCATTCATACTTTAAAATGTTCATCTTACTCTGGACATGTTTGCCTGAAAAGGAATCTTTGAAATGTTGCATAGTTTTAGAATTGTACTCCTTTAAAAGTTCAGAGATTTAGAATGGAGGCGGATGGAAGGTTAGGGTTAGGGTATAGGGACCTCAAAAAAACACGTTCACCTAGAAACTCCATTCACAGTTCAAAAATTCCACCTTACTGTGGACATGCATGCTTGAGATTTTTTCTTTTGAAATCATTTGTAGTTTTGGAGATATTTAACTTTAAGCGCCCCATTCATTGTCGATGCGGCAATGGACATTTAAAGGCAGGCTTACAACTACATACTTACGCCTAGTAACCTCATTCATACTTTAAAATGTTCATCTTACTCTGGACATGTTTGCCTGAAAAGGAATCTTTGAAATGTTGCATAGTTTTAGAATTGTACTCCTTTAAAAGTTCAGAGATTTAGAATGGAGGCGGATGGAAGGTTTTGGGACCTCAAAAAAACACTTTCACCTAGAAACTCCATTCACAGTTCAAAAATTCCACCTTACTGTGGACATGCATGCTTGAGATTTTTTCTTTTGAAATCATTTGTAGTTTTGGAGATATTTAACTTTAAGCGCCCCATTCATTGTCGATGCGGCAATGGACATTTAAAGGCAGGCTTACAACTACATACTTACGCCTAGTAACCTCATTCATACTTTAAAATGTTCATCTTACTCTGGACATGTTTGCCTGAAAAGGAATCTTTGAAATGTTGCATAGGTTTAGAAATGTACTCCTCTAAAAGTTTTGGCACCTCAAACAACGCTTTCACCTAGAAACTCCATTAACACTTTTTATTATTCGTCTTACTGTGGACACAAATGCTTGAACTTTTTACTTTGAAATGTTTTGTAGTTTTTGAGACATTTAACTTTAAGCGTCTAATGCATTGTCAATGGCAATGGATATAGAGCACCGAAGTGTGACGTCACTGCCAGTAGAGGGCCAGTAGAGGGCCCAAGACTCAAGACCCAAAAGAGTCTTGAGTCGAACACATTAGATCCAAGTAGACATCAAATTTCTCTTTTGAGTCCAGAGCTCGATGAATGTTAGGGACCAAAAAAAAGTCACTACCAATCAACTTTAAATTGCCTGAAACGTACTCCTAACAGGTTTTTGGGGGAACAATTTTTTTTTCGTTTCGGTAGTGTCACTACCGAAGTGACCTTACGAACATTTTTTACAGTAAAAGAACAGAAAAAATACCCCACTATGTAAAATAAAACCAGGCAGGGAAATCTTAACAGTGTACGATCACGTCTCACCAGAGCTGGCTTACTGTCTGTCTCCTACACCGTCTCCATCTCCGTTCTGAACTGTCACCCTCTCAGCTTTCCTACTGTCTGTCTCGACTAGACGGTCTTCCTCTGAGCTTTCCTACTGTCTGTCTCCCTCTTAGCGTTTAAAAAGTTTTAAAATTCATACCCTTTGTCATCTTAGTCATTAAGTAGTTTGCTATGGCCAAAACTATAGCAGTTTTAGTCAACCAGAACTAAACAAGTTTTTTTTTTGTGTGAGTAAATGCAGATCAGTACTGTAGTGTGCATTTGTAACCCCCACCACACTCCACCCGAAAAAAACAAAAAAAACTGAAGAGAAAGAGATGAAATGCACTTATTTTTTATTGGTCCAATTATATATCCAAAATCATTTGAGGTAAAGATAATTGCATCAAAACGACATCAATATACAGCCTTATTTATAATTACAAGGTGATGTTATTATTAGCTTTAACATCGAAATGTACATCAGGATTCGAAGCGTAAACAATGCACACTGGAGAGGGAAACGTAACAAGATGATTTAAGCTGGGATCACACTGTAAAAGTAAAAAAGAAAAGAAAAAAACATCAGATTAGTAACTTGTGGCCACAAATAAAAAATGGCCCCCAATGGCCACTGCAGGGCTCCGTAGATTGTGAACCCTCCATGGCACAAATGTGCAGCTTTCCACTGCTGTTTGAATTCTAACCACTTAAAGCCCTTTATCACTGTCGGGTAGAAACCTTGTTTTGTATGTTTAAAGTAGTGAAAATAGCCTATCTGCACGCTCACAACGTCTCACATCGCGAGGCGTTGTGAGCTTGTAGATCTGCTTTTGAGCGGCACTCTTGTATGATGAAACAGGGCATTGATTTACAAAAACAAAACCCCCAAAAAACATGAAAACTTGAAATATGTAGATAGGAGGTTTCTGCCCGACAGCAACAACATACTTCTTTGACCGGAGTCTCCTGGGGGTCTGAACTATAGGCTCCCCCCTCTCTTTCTCCCTATCACACCAAAATCTTGTCACCAAAAATAAATGATAAAAAAATCGACAAACTCAAAACGTGCAAGCTTGTAGATCTATTTCCGCCGAACGTTGGCCCCCAGAATAGGGACACTGGTTCATGTGGTTAATGACCCTTCATCCATCCGGTTTAGACAGCAACGCAAAGTGTCATGTCACGCCTGAGATACAAAAACAGGACGTTCAGAGCTTCTGTTGCAGTGTAAATCTATCCAGAAGACATGGAGAGACGGAGACATTTTGGCTTTAGAAACATTTGGGTTGAAGATACACTCCCCCCCGCCTTCCTCATTGTACTGTACACAGTAAAATCCTCAAGTTAGTTTTAACTATATAAGTGTAACAAGTCTAATATCCCCACTAGCAGCCACTAGAGGTCATGCAGCTCCTTACACCGACCCAACCGGATCAAAGTTAGTTTTGCTATCCTCTCACTAGTGGGGTTATCAATGAAAAAAGGCAATTTTAATATTATTATTAGCAGCAGAATTATATTCATTGAATGATGCGCTAGAGGAAAGGTCTTGGGGGGGTGACCAAAATCAATAGGGTTCATGCTGCAGCCTGCCTATTAGAGATGAGACATCTTGTGTGCAGTTGACATTTTGCCCTGACGGTGGTGTTAAAATAACAGTCATAGTTATTAAGCAGTAGGGTTCATTCTCTCTGGAGCAAGATGGCACTCAGCAAGTTTCAGGGCAATCTGCAATTGAGATTTTTGGCCTAATGGTGGTCACCAAAATCACAAATCAGTATGGGTCATCCTCTCCCTTTTTAGATGATGTTTGGGTCCATAATCAACTTGTAAACAGAGGGACAGAAAGACATCGCCTCCACAGAACCCTGCTGTCAGCGAGGCAATACATGTTCAAAATGTAGGTCCATCTACTCTCTCAGTTAATTTAACTAATTTGTGTTCATTTGAAAGAGTAAAAAACCTGCAAGGGTCTAATGAGTTATTTTTGTACTGATGAGTTTTAAGCAAATCTATTGTCAAAGACGTTTCCTGCCTTCAATGCTTGAGATGTTTTGTACCATTACCCAGAGATGCTTAAAGGGAAGCCATGTCAACATAAACCCCCCCCCCCCCCCCCCACAGCTTTGAGATAATTCTCTGAACGAACGGTACATATAAAGTTACATATACTCCGTATGTATGGGGATATACAGTATAACGCATATTGTCAGTAGAGAAATTCTCACCCATCCATCCAAACTAGTGCATGCTCATGTGCGGATAATCTTATTAACTTCATTTACACCGATAGATATAACAATTAATTCTTCAGTATTAATCTTCATAAACAGTCTAATACCCAGAGCCAGTGAGTAAAACTGACCTATAAAACCTTATAGTTTTGGGTCACTTTCCAAAGATGCAGGAATTGCGTTTTTCTCAGAAAACTAATACACACATCCTTTATGTGTGAAAAGAGGCCTGTACCTTTGTAACTATTGCCTATAATTATTGGATTTTAATATTAAGAAAAATCCTTCTTGTTAAAACATGACGGGAGTGTGCATAAACTCTAATAACCTGCTTAGAGCGACAGAATAACAATAACATGAAGCATTCATTTAATACCCCCCTTTTATCGAAATGTAAACTGAAGTGACATTTACAGAAAAATGGTCTATGTTTATGTACGCTATTTCTAGACAACATTGTGGACAGACAATGACATGTAGCGATACCGCTATGACCCTTTAAAGCTCAAGAATCCATCCTAGCAAAAGGTACAAAATAGCAGATCTACAAAACATAGTACATCTACAAGCTCACAACACACTTTGAGCTTGAAGACCTGCTACTTTTAGCCATGAACGGCCATGTCTCTTTTGAGCCAATCGGTGTACAGTGGAGTAGGGGTGGCCGCATTATATTGTATTTCTCACTGTCAAGCGTTAAATTAACATGAAGGATTTTACTGTGTGACTTTGTGGCGACCATGGCTGAGATGCTAAAACAGTGAGGTGAAATAGAATCCTTTTTTCAAAGCTCAACATTCTTCACATCACCCTTATGTGATGTGACACCTCACATCTGTCATCTGTAAAGCCAATACTTTAAGTTTATACCACTCTCTGCGAACAGGTGGTACTGTTTCGCTGTTCTGTTTTAGTGCTGCGGATTTACTCACCCTCAAAACATGAACATAATTGAACCCAAATCCTCTCTCTCACGATCAGTGCCTTCTTTTTCGTTTGTTTTTAAATTAAATTACACAGTAAAAAAAAAACAATTCTCTACACGTCAGTTCCCTGATAAACACCGACACCCAACTCAGACACTCGGTAGTGTCGTCATCGAAAAGTGTAGCTTAACCTCCTTCCTTTTCCCTTTTTAAAGGTTCCTTTTCTAATCTCCCAATAGCTGATCCTCCAAGGCCCTGATGGCAACAGTAAACCAAGTATTGTAATCAGATGCGTTTAAGAGTTCTGGAACTAGATGTTTTCTCAGAGAACATCTAGTGAAACTTGACAATCCCAAAGTCAATCCAAGACATTGGGATCCATAGGCAGCTAGCAAAGTGTTGAACTCTGACGACCAATCAATAGATCAAAGTCAAGATGAGGCCCAAAGTCAGGGTCCACTCACCTGTAACAGACCATGAGAAAACTGGCACTAAAAGCCTGGTTTATGCTCTGGTATCAAAATGTCATGTGACATGTATTTTCGTTGAGCGAAACATCGTGTGACACTTCCCCGGCCAAAGCATGAACCAGGTTTAATGCTGGAATAAAGCTATTTAACTCATTGAGTGCCCAAATTATTATTATCTATTTCTGGCCATTACGATTTTTATTTTTTAAGTAAAAAAAAAAGTGCTCAGGAAGCGAGATACAGCCTTTTTCAGTTATAAGTTAAACAAGGAGTGGATGGAGCTGCAAATCTTCAGATAATGATATCTTGGGTTATTTTTGAGTTTTTGTCTATTTTTTTCAAAAACACGTGAAACACGTTAATGGCATGTTGCACCATAGCGCTAAAACACGTGAAACACGTTAATGGCACTCAATGAGTTAAAGCACTGCTGTAACAAATCAACACAGTGTTCTCAAACTGCTCCAAAACATTAAGTGATTCAAAAATCTATAAATCCAAAACCTAGGAACTTTCTCTCGAACTTTCTCCCTAAATCTGAATTATTTTAAGCCATACGTAGGTCTTTTATCGAGGTCTGTCAGTAAATCAATAGCCGCCCATTTCTCACACAACTTTCTGACCAATGTAGCAAAGTGAAGGAGATGTCATAACATACTTGCACTGGTTAAATGGCAAGTTTTTGGTACCCAGACAAAGTCAACCGTACATTTTGCTGTTTTGGGGTAAATTGCCCCAAAAGCTTCAAGTTATATTTAAGCCAAACCTATAACATGGGGATTCAACTTGCCCTCCTTGAAAGAAAAGCCAATCACCTCTTAAATTCCAGTGATTTCATATACAAAATTCAGACCTAGGTATCGGAAAAGCCTCGTGGATGGAGGATTAGTAATATAATGCTTTTAGGGCAGTGGCTCTCAAAGTGGAGTCCAGGACAGGCACCCCAAGTGGTCCTTGAGAGGGGTTAAATGGACCCTTACAGGTCTGTAACTGTGAACATCTGGAACCAAATGGACCCCTTTCATCTGTACACTCTCAGAGTTACGGGGGTCCTTGAAATATTATTATTATATATTTGTTTGAGAACCACTGTTTTAGAGGGGGTTGCATTGTAGATCCTCACTGAAACAGACCTTCATGCATCCTGTGTCAGGACTATAAGTTCAGCTGTGGCTTCAGGGTTCTTGTGGGTCCCCAAAAGATGACATGAACAAGTGTTTCCACAAGTCTAGGTTGGATCCAGCACTGTCCTAGTAAAACGGACAGAGGACGTTAATCAGAGTTGTCCACTCAGACACCGTGGTTAACGACATGTAGCGTGGCAACCGACTGCAAGCGGAGAAATACAAAATACAAAAACTTTGAAGACAAAAACAAAATCTGTACATAGTACGTCTTCTCCTCCTTTTAATTCGCTCTCTCCATCTTCTTCTCTTCTTTTCGTCCTCCTCTCCGTAGCCATGGCAACTTGCAAGTGCATCGCAGTTGACCGCTACATGTGCGGGGAGGAATGGGCTCACAGAGATAGACAACCCCTCTGTCCAATCACCCCGCTGGAGAGGGCGGGGACAAAGTCCAGCACTTTAATCTGCTATCCTTATCGGCCCCTTTTTTCCTTGGCTTGCTCTCTTGAGCTGAATGTGTGTGTGTGTGTGTGTGTAAGGGACAGGGGCAGCAAATGAGGAGAAATTAGTTTCAGTTCGTGTCATTTGTTTTGTCCTTGGTCTGCTTCTCTTGAAGCATACTGATGAGAGACTCCCATGATGTCTGACACTGAGAGAGAGAGAGAGAGAGAGAGAGAGAGAGAGAGAAATAAATATGTCTTGCTGGGTTAACCCATTGAGACCTGAAGCCGATTCTACATGTCTCCTAAATCTCAACAGTATTCTGAAAAAAAAAGTATGTTTCTATATCAGTGGTGCTCAATCTTTTTCATGTCAAGGGCCCCCAAAATTATACGTTTTTGGCGGCGGACCCCCATCAAAATATTTTGTTCCAGGGACCCCCAGAAGCAAAGATTTGAGTTAAAAATGTTCGCTTTAAAAATATATATATTCAAAGATTTGCACACATTTTCACGATTTAAAAAAAATAGCAGATCTACAAGCTCGTAGCGCGGCACTCGGTGCTATGAGCTTGTATATCTGCTATTTTTGAATAGCCCAAAGTGTAAAATAATGCTTTTTAGCTCAAATCTTCCAGACACAATTCCAGGTCTTAATGGGTTAAGTAGGCACGTGAAAAAAAAATACTGTGACAGAATTGTGAACTAAAAACAAGATTAAGCATTTTTGGGTCAAAGTCAAGAAGATTGTGCAGACAGTACCCTTTCATAGTAGTTGACGTTCTTGTCAGCCATGTCAGTGAGGAGCTGTTTGAAGTCTTGTCTCTTGTTACTCTGCCAGCGCTCCCAGTCTGCCTTCAAGTCAGCATTGAAACACTCCACTCGGTCCTGGCATTTCTCCACCTCCACTGGCACCTGGAGGGACACGAAAAACTACAACTACAGGAGCCTATAGGGGGCATAATGCAGTACTACAAATAAAGAGTTGATGTCAAATCAGGGCATTCTGATTAAATCTAAAGTATGACTTGAGTGGTTAATCAGACTAATTGATTTAGTTGATTATAATAAATAAAAAAGAAGAAAAACATGCTTCTTGATTTTTTGATTAATCAAAAGCTGTTCTCTTTCAGGAAAAGGAAAGAACCTGTGTTCCAGTGGATCCAATGTAGTTATTATTTAGTCCCCAAGCTCATATTACTTTTGAATTGTTAAATATGTATAAAACCCACAGACTTAACCACTTTCACTTTAAAAATAAAATAAAAACTAAATTGCTACTTTTGTGCGACACTCTTGGGCATTAACTTGGACTGAGTGACATCAGTGTTGTTTTTCTAAGTGGGAACAAAGCAGATATATATTGACAGAGTGATATGAGATGTTTGAATAGTCTTACAGGCGTATTGTCTTCCTGCTTGCGGAGCACAGCTGTCTCCAGACGGCCCTCGTATTCCGCTTGGCTTTGGTCTCGCTTCCTCATAACGTTCTGCAGCCAAAATAAAAGCTAGAATTCAATGTCACATCGGTTTAGACTAGATGTTTGTTTTGTCTAGGAAATCTCTTTAAAAATGTAGCAAGAGAGAGACAGAGACAGAGAGAGAAAAAGAGAGAGAGAATGAAGCTGAAGTTGCGAAACAGACTTTTTATTTTGTTATATGTTTTGACAAATGTTGGGCACATTTAGTTTGAGGTTTGGCACTATTGTAATTCATTTTATGTGAAGAATTAGGCATTCTAATAACAATGATGAATCAGACTATGCTCGTGGAGTACGAACGCTTCGTGAATGAGGCCCACTGACTCTATACAGAGGACATTGACTCACCTTCATTGACTCTATGTAGAGGACATATTCTCTGAGGACAGGAAGGAAGTCCTGACTCATATTCTCGCTCAGGTCCTCCAGCCCGCCACAGCCCGTCGTCACACATCCGGCCACACCCTCCAGGGGACGCTGGAGCTCATCCTCTGACCCGGCCCAGCTGGAGTACACTGTCCCATACTCACGAAGTTCTGCTAGGTACTCTGACGGGAGAGGGGGATGGACAGAGACAGACAGAGACCGATATGGAGGGACAAAGTTGAGAATACATTTTGCAAAACAGTGCTCAAATACTTGGATTTAGCTTAGTTCATGTCAATGTCGTATCCTCCCCCGCTGTTTGTCTGTATATCTATCTTGCTGTTTGACTTTGAGTTGCATCTGTTTATTACTGTCTCTCTTTGCCTCTCAGTTTCCCCATCTATGAGATCAGTGGTTCTCAAAAGTCCGGTCCCGGGACCCCCAGGGGTCCTTGGGGGGGTTCCAGGAGGTCCCCAGCTAATTAGTTTGAACTCAATTATACATTGGCTATTTGAAAATAGCAGATCTATCAGCTCACAATGTTTATAGATCTGCGGTTTTCAAAACAATCTCTAAAAAGTTTGAATATTTTTTTAAACAACAGCTAGTAGATCTGCTATTTTCCAAAAATGTTGCTTCAACAACACAAATCTTGTATGGGGGTCCCTTGCACAAAATATTTGTAGATGTGGGTCAAATACCTATTAATTTGGGAGTCCTTGATATGAAGAACCACTGTGTCAGGTACCTGTCTGCTCTTTGATGATCCTCTGAGCGATGCGGTCGATGGTTCCTAGTTTCTGGCTGAATGTGTCCAGGTACTCTCCCATGGCACAGAACTCTGCCGGCCGCGCACGCAGCTTGTACCCGCCTGCTACCTGCTTCACCGACTCACCCACCTTGGTCAGCAATGCCAGGCCCTGCCTCTTGTTTAGGTCCTAGACACACACAGTCACACACACACACAGTTATATTATGTTAATATATGTTATGCCATGCGATGCAAGAGTGCGGTCTAGCCAACACCAACTCGGGACTCCTGAATCGCTGCCCTCCTCCACACTCTCCTATCTAGCATCAGTGTCTTGAGCTCTACAGTGTTGTTAGCTAAGCTGTCGCACCGCAGTGCATCTACGTAGGCGGTGCGCTTCTTGCCTTTCCTGGCTTTGCCGTGGGTTGGCTCCCACAGTGTCAGTTTGCTTGCCTCTAGTTCCGGGTGCCTGACGCAGTGCCCTGCCAACCTCATCCCTCTCTCTCTCTGACTTTGTCTGTGACCCCGTGGTAGGTCCCCGTAAAGGACCACATTTCTAATGTGGTCCGTCCACGTGACACCTAGTGCCATTCGTAGCATTCTTGTGTAGACTCCATCGAGGGCCCTTTCCTGTTGCGCTGTGAGGATCTCAGCCCCATACAGCAGTACTGACTCCACTGTAGCTACGAATAGCTATACGGTATAGGCACATACATATAAACATATTATAAGTAATCAAGTAAGTATGTTTACACACCAAGACTAACACACTAGCCTAGTATGGCATTATGGTATTCTAAGTGATACTTACGTTATCAGTATGTATAGAGTGGGGCCTCATGATGTTTTGCTAAATTTAGCTGTTAAATACTGTGTGAGCGAGAGAGAGAGAGAGATAGAGTGTGTGTGTGTGTGTGTGTGTGTGTGTGTGTGTGTGTGTGTGTGTGTGTGTGTGTGTGTGTGTGTGTGTGTGTGTGTGTGTGTGTGTGTGTGTGTGTGTGTGTGTGTGTGTACACCACGGCAGAAGTGCACACTGCTTTATCTACATTATTATATAACATGGCTGGCAGGCAGGCAGACAGACAGGGGTGAAAAACACAATGGGCCGTATCTTACACCCGGCGCTAGACAGTAGACGCAGCATAATTATCATTCCTAGTTTACAACTGCCACCATTGTCATTTTCACACCCAGCACCCACGTTGTAAAATTATCAAATGTTTTTGAGTTAATCTTGGGCCCACGGCGCAAGATGACATTGGCCGTAGTCTGGTGCATTGCTGTCTAACGTACGTACCAAAGAGCAACTGTGCACAATAGTGTCAACTGAAAAAATAAATAACTCTCAGACAAGTTTCAAGTCTCTTCAAGTTGATTTGCAGACCATACTGAAGTGAAACGAATGAAAACCAAAGGCTTCTTTGGAAGATAAAGAAAACGGTCATATGTCATATTGTCGTAATGTAATGTATACAGTACATGCCTTCTAGCAGTGAGATAAACATGCAAAAATCTTTCCCTAAACATTGGCTTGCGCATGCTGAGGCCATGGACTAAATGTTTATTGTTATATATGTAGCAGAACGCTAATTCATGCAAATGAGGAGCTGGCCAGTCAACGCACTTGTCAGCGAGTTTTTGAGTGGATCATTCACTGCCGACATGGGTTGTACTGTACCCTCGCTATTGTCTGCTGACCCTCGTGTAGCTGAATGTAGTGCTTTTTATGTGGCCAGTTACCTTGGCAGAGAGGAACGCATTGAGATGAGGGTTGAAGGACAGGACAGGGTGGTCTGCTACTCGCTTCAGAAACTTGTCCAAAGCCTTCCTCCTCGTCTCCACAAACTCCTCTGAAAAACGATCTACCACTCCCTTCATCACAAACTTCTCTGGCAGTGGCTGCAGAGATAAAGTAAGGGAGAGGATAAAAAAAAGTCAACAAACAGGAAGTAGAGAACAGGGGCAGATGAATAGTTGTTTTTTCGCCTTCATTAGAAAGCATAGTCCATGGTCATGTGACCTACTGGGATGAGATGGGTTGGTTGGCTGTCCTCCAGTTTCATCCTCAGCCAATCAAAATCCTGGTATCGCCGCCTGAAGCAGTATTCTGGCAAGTCAAACTCTATCCGCGTTGTCTGAAAGACCACACACACACACACAGAATAATTGAGAATAGCATTTTTTATATATATATATATATATATATATATATATATATATATATATATATATATATATATATATATATATATATATATATATATATATATATATATATATATATATATATATATATATATCAATGCATATGTACTGTATATGTATCAATGACTCGAAGCGAAAAAGTATTTTTTTGACTAAATAGATTAATCTGATTAACCACTTAAGCCCTATTTTATACTTTCTATATATATAATTTCTGAAAATCATCTTTTTTTTTATATATATAATCGATTAATTCAATTAACTGTTGAGTATACGTTATTCTGTCTGCAGTGACCCTACAAATCAAGTTGCACAAGGTAACACTATGACACTTTCTAAGTATTACATTTCTCATTTCCTCAATAATTTCTTGAGCACAGACAATTTCTTGGAAGAAAGGAAGATTGCAGCTTGTCACAATTGCAAAATTCAGCAAAAAGAATTACCCTGAAATATTGACTCATCTCACAATACATAAAATAGGCGCACGCGCACACACACACACACACACACACACACACGTTTATATTACTATACTTGTGAGGACATCAGAATTTTAAAATGGCGATTTTATTAATGCAATTTTTTTGGGGGCTATTTTTAACCCTAGCCCAAAAGCCTAAAATAACCGATCTACAAGCTCATAACGCGTCGCGCTGCAACACATTGTTGTGAGCTTGTAAATCTTCTATTTTCGGTGTGCAAGAGCACGACACGTTGTGAGCTTGTAGATCTGCTATTTTTTAACAGGCACGCAATGTCTAATCCTAACCTTCTCCTAATTGTAAGCCTAGCTCCCCAAAATATATATATTTTTTTAACTCTTTTTTTATTGTCAGTTGTGTTGCAGTATTATATTTAGCATCACATGAAAAATAGTTACATTGCCTAACCATAAAACAACCATTTCTCTTGTGAGGATCAGGAAAATGGTCCTCACCATGTCTATTTCTACTATACTTGTGGGGAGTCTGGGGACGTCTGGCTATCGCAAGTCGCAAGTATAGTAATACACGCACACGCGCACACATACTAAGTGATTTGTCATTGGTTTGTCATCAGATACATGAGGAACTGGGCGGGTCGACCAGTCCAGGTTTGACCACATTTCTGTCTGCAATCCAATGGTGTGTTTTACCGTGTTAAGCTATATACGTACTGGGACCTGCAGAATATTTTTGTAGCCAAATGATATCATGTGATAGTTTGGCGTCTGAGGTGCAGGCTTATGTGCGGCTATTGTCTTGAGGTGATAATGACCGCTGGCCATTGGAGTTTAGAAGTAATTCACACATTAACTACTTAACAATAGAGCGGTTATTTCATTCGACGACCACGCACGCATGTGCGTGTGCACGTGCTGTGCGCGTGGGAGGGAATAATTATAGTATGCCCTCCGAAAGAAACGAGAACACATCACTGCTGCTATCCTGCCAATTCAAAAACACACACAAAGACAGACAGACAAAGGAGACAAAGTTACTGTAGTCGATTCATTCCCAACATGTCTTGATCACCCACACACACACAAACCATCTAACACCTTAATGTTAAAGACTCATGTAATTATCACTCAGTGTTTATCAGGACCTGTGATATTTACTTAAGCCCCTGAGCAGAGTCGCAGCATTGTGCCCCTAGCAACAGTTACCATGCCACCAGCAGCTAATAGCAGCTGCCACCAGTTTTCTTTTTTGCCATTCTCACCACTAAGGACAAGGACTCAGAATCAGCATTTAAAAACTATCCTGCTAAACAACCGCCTTAGCTGAAATCAATACTAATTAGTTTTTTTTTAGTGGCAGGCTGGCAGCCACAAAGTTTATATATAGCAAGGGATCCTCAATTTCTCCTTAGAGATAAATAAAGTTTTGTTTTGTATCTTTCCTTATACATGGTGGATAGTTTGTGGGGAGATTAAGGGGGATAGACCTTGTGGTTTTGGTGGAGGAGTTAAGTAAAAACTTACACCAGGCTGAGTTATTTGCTTGTCGTTGCTGTCGGGCAGAAACCTTGTATCTCCCTATCTCAACTTTTTACAGTTTCGTAAATTAATGCCATACTTCATCATACAAGTGTCGCACAAAAGTAGCGACAATAGCCAATCTACAAGCTCACAATGCATCGTGATGCGACGCGTTGTGAGCTTGTTGCCACAGGTGTAAGATGAAGTATAAATCACTATTTAATCACTTAAACCCTATACTTCATTGGTTCTCAAAGGGGGGGGTCCAGGGACTTAACGGACCCACAGGTCTGTAACTTTGAGAGTATATATGGAAACAATGGTCCATTTTGTTCCATTTGTACACTTTCAGAGTTTTGGGGGTCTTTGAAAAAGAAAATGGGGAAAAAAAAAATTGAGAACCACTACTATTACTGCATTTGCTGGGGTCCCCTTAATTTCTTTCCTCTACATCAAATCTCTTCAGAAAAGAAAATTGGTAATCGGAAATTTTCGCTAAATGTTCTACTATTATGTCATGCCCAGAATAGGGACGCTAGGGTTCTTCTAGTGGTTAATCTCACGATGGTGCCAGCAGCAGTAGCAGACCTTGGTGGAGACCCTGTAGGTGATGTAGGTCTCCATGGTGGACACGTGCTTCTTGGGATCGTCGACGGTGACAAACAGGTCGCGGGTCTCCGTGGAGGAGGCGTAGGGGTCACACGATCCTTCCGCTTCCGTGTCGTCGTCCAGCTGCAGCCTGTTGAACAGCGAGGAGGCCGAGGAGGGTCTGGACGTCTCCACTGGCGTGCCGTTGGTCAGCCCCACTTCCTGTTAGGGAGGGAGGACACAGAGACAACAGTGATGTCACATTGAGAGGTTGCCGTGGGAATGATGGAAAACAAAGGGGCAATAGAAAATGTTACTGACGGATGACGACTGTAGTTTGTCCCTTTGTCAATTGGAGCCTTGTTGTTTTGTTTCAGCATGGCATATGAACACACACACACACATTTTAATTCCTTTATTTTAGTCCATATTTATAAAAAAATAAAAATACATTACAGGGGCCCAAACATTTTTCAGCCGCTGTTGATGCCATACATACTGTACTGGAAATAACATGTGTGTCAGTGCATGGCTTCAATCTAGTTTACAGAATGTAAACAACAGAACGCACGCGCACACGCACACGCACACACACACCCCTGACCGGCTCTGGTCTAGCACCCCACTGTTCCCATTGTGTTGCGCTTCGTCGTTGGGTATTCTATTGGCTGCATGCTTGCCTCTCGGCGCAGTGACCGTTCTGTTTTATACTGGCTACGTGCAGTTGCTACCTCAACTCGATCAACTAGGTGTCAGACAAGCTAATACACAACAAATCGTTGTTCTTTGTATGCTGGCTGTGGGTGTGAAAGAAGAATCAAGTGCTGCTATGATAGACTGACTGACCAGGGATCAGATTACTGCAGCCTATATATGGGGGAACAAAGTTGTTCCCCGTCAGTGATAGCCGAGAGCGAACACTCAAATTATACCTCCGTGGAATCAAAGTGCACCGTGGCATGTGTGATCATGGATCCGATTCCTTATTAATCGAGGTGAAAACATGCAATTTAATGTCATATTGTCAATGCCTCTTATTGTAGGTTGCTACAGCATGGAGTAGGCTATAGCTGACATCTCGCCATCTGTGTTAGAGCAGCATTTTAGGTTTGTCGGGTCCATAAAATAATCGGTGCGTCTTTCTTTTTTCTTTTTTTATGTCGGCTCCAATCGGATCTCGGAACCAATTTCAGAGGTCCGTTTTACATTGCGTGTTGCCTTGCTGTCGTTAACACTTAACCCTTTACTTGTAGTTGACCATATTCCCATGGGCTCTATACCTAGGCCCTGAATGTATTAGAAAAAAAGACACTTCACCCAGGAAAATAAAGAGGACAGTCACTGCATACAACTGTGCTATTACTTTACAAACATTTTGTTGAGAACAAAATGTTCTAGGAGCTGAATTAAACATTTGTAAATTAATCTCTGTGGTGTGGGAGATCCCCTTCTCCTGGATACTCCCCCCCCCCCCCCACAAGGATTGTGCTTTCACAGAGAAAGAAGGCGAGGACCAGACTATGTTTAAACTGATGTGTTGCTTTTGTAAAACTTGATACGTTCCCAGTGCCCACCAAAACTGCTCCCCTCTGTCATTTAAAAGTATGAGTGTCCTTTAAAATAAAACCCAGATAGCCGAGTGGTTAGGACGCTTACCACATAAGCTCTAATGCCATGACAGACAGCGAGTCGCCGGCATGTCACTCCCCTACATTCTCCCGCCTTTCCTGTATCGCTACACTGACCTATCTATTGTCTAAAAGCAGAAATCCCCAAAACATAATATAAAAATATATATGTAAATACAATTGTATGTTGTGATCTCAGGGTCTGGTGTTGCCGTCGTCCAGTGTTTTCTCAGTTGGAATTCCAACTGGGCCAATCAGCGTCCTTTGATTGCAATGACAGAATTAAACAGTGAGTGCGAGGCCGTTTAAAACAACAAAAGCGCCCCGGCAGTAACTCTAGCGGATAGAATTGATGTCGCTATTGAAGCGGTTTTGAAAAGACTCCCAGGAATAATTAAGTGAAAGGAAATTGTCAGGCCCACCATCTACTGAAATAGGACATTTTATCTCAAAGAGTTCAGTTTTACACCAAATTGGGTGACCTGTTGAATTCTGTGACTGGCTTGAGATTGGTTAAGGGGATGAACTAATTGCTGAGGACTCCCTCTTTCTCGGAAAACAGCTGTAATAGGAGCACTTTCAAAACTGAATAATGAAGAGAAATTCAGGCTGAATATCAGGCTAACCAAGCACCTGGTTTAATGAGCACAACTTGTAAATCAGTTGAAGCTCGACCAGTTTGTGTGCTGCTGAACACTTTTATAACATTATAACTCATAGCCGATGCTGCATGTCATCAATAAACCTTCGCCTTACTTTCATCACAGTGAAACCTGAAAATAAAAAACAACAATAGGGCTTCACATTTCTATAATTTTCTTAGCGATTAATCTACCGATTACTTTTTTGTTTAATCAAATAATCTGAAGAGCATTTATTTGTGATATTTGCTTAAAGGTAGGGTAAGTGATTTGCTTTGGTTAAAATAAGTGTTAAATAGCTCTATATTCTGATAGTACTCATTGCTACATTGCTATAGAGTGTTTGTTCAGTATTAGGAGTCTCCTTGTCTCTCCACCTCTTTATTAAACAGAAAATGCATTTTCGTTTCAGTTTCAGTTTCATTTCCCATTTTATCCAACCAGGACAGAGAACTCAATCAGGATATAGATTAAACAAGTGAAATTGGAAGTGATGACACTAAGAAATGAGCAGACACAATTGGAACTGGAACACTACATCAATTAAGCTTAAAAATGGGTACTTTCTCCTGATTGGCTGAGATTTTGACACTTACCGAAAAATGTATTTTCTGTTTTATTAAAGAGCTGGAAAGAACAGAAAAGGACAGTTTTTTTCTGTTACTGAAAAAACACTCTATAGCAATGATTACTATCAGAATATAGTATTTTAACCTTTTAACAAAATACTTTTTGTTTTAACCAAAAAATATCACTTACCCTACCTTTAATTTCTTATATATCAAAAAATCAACACAAATAAATTGTAATATTATTAGTTACTATTTTAGCTATTTTTTAATCATTTCGCCTACATACCCAAAATGGTAGGTTGAAAATGGTTAACTGTTGCAGGCCTACTGGACTTCACGCCCATGTATGCTACTTGATTAAATCGCTGATTTATTAAATTATTCTTTAGAATTCATTAAATCATTTAGTTTGATTAACCGTTGCGCCCCAACAAAACAATAACATGGCATTGTCATGATTAGAGTGACATCACACAGCTGTTTTTCTATTTGCATTCTCCACACCCACTTTTACACCCTAGAATGTTATCGTGATAATCAAAATATGTTTAAAACTCCACTTCCACCCCTAGCATCCATGTTCTGGGGGGAACATTAGCCAAAAATAACAGATCTACAAGCTTGTAGTTCAGCTATTTTTTGGTGAAGAGATTTGGTGTAGACGAAAATAGCTGTGCAAGTACAGTCAACTTAGGTCCAGTGTATGATGGACAATTTCACGATAAACTAAAATCCCTTAATCCCCACGATATGATTATTGTGAGCGTTTTTTATCGACAAATGATAATAACGAGTATCGTCCCATCCCTACAGACAACTATCTCAGAATGCTACATATAGGATAGGGGAAGCGTAAATAGTGTGAGCCAACTTTCTTGTCTTCAACTCAATCAGCGTTGAAACGAAAAGTGCCACCTTTCTCTTTTGCACGAGGTCACACACACATACACACACACGCACATGCACACGCACATACGCTGCTGTGCTGACAGTGTTATCTTGACACTATGGTGCTAACCCGCAGTGCTGTGTGATGGTCAACATTAATTGCATTGCATCTTTACTTCTTTAGCCTCTCTCTTACCATGAATTATGGAAAACAAATTGCCAGGATAGTTACCAAAAGGAGAGTGAGAGTGAGTGTGAGTGTGTGTGTGTGTGTGTGTGTGTGTGTGTGTGTGTGTGTGTGTGTGTGTGTGTGTGTGTGTGTGTGTGTGTGTGTAAATGGTACCAATCAGCAGTTTGGCAACATAAAACCATATTATGTCAGGAGAACTAGGAGAAGGACTACTCCAGGTATCATATAACAGTAGTTTAGTAAAAAGGACATTTGCCTCCAAAACGTAGTGGAGTAGACTCGTAAATTGGCAGAACTTCAAAATGGTACTTATATACAGAGTAGTTAAAATGTAGTTACTTTCATCAAGCAGTGCTTGAGAGATGAAAAAGGGATGTGATTCACTGATCAGCAGCCTGTGTGTGAATGAATAATGTACATATCTGTTAATATTAGATGTAGATCAGGGGTAGGCAACTTTAGGCACGGGTGCCAACATTGGCACAGCGGAGGGTGATCACTGGCAAGTGTGAGAGAGAGATTTTTATTTTAAAATAAAATCTTTTAAAAAATTAAACTAAGTCCCCTCACATTTGTATGAAAATTACATCCTGCACCTAATATTCTACATTCATTTAAACTCTGCGAGCAACTCTTAGATCCTATTTGTAATATCTGGAATCTAGAGTTGCAATTCCAACCCTTGACAGCCCATACATCTAAACAGAAAAACTATTATCATATGATAATATCATAAAACATTATCACCTGCACGGAATGTATTGACAGAAAGTAGCTCATAACATAACATGTCTATGTATGGTGGATTTTTATGAAACAAAAACTTTGCAGATAGAAAGAGGATAATTCAAGCTTTCCGTACAGCTGCAATCTTGGTGAGTTTAATGTTGTTTAATAGAATCAGATAGGACCTTTCTGTTTGGGTGTATGGGCTGTCAAGGGTTCATATTGCAACTCTAGATTCCAGATATTAAAAATAGAATAGAGTTGATATTAAAAATAGAATAGAGTGGCTAGGAGATAGCTCTGAGTATAATGGTCATTACAATGTCCTGATGTGAACGAACATATTTCAAAAGAAGGAGAAGAAAAATGAATAAAGGTTGTTATGCATATGGACAATCAAAATATGTATTTTGACGTGGTGTCATAACTAAACGTAATGTTAATTTGGCACACTGACTCTCAAGAAAATGAAAACATGGCACTTCGTATGTCCATACGGCTGCCGACCCCTGATACTGTAGGTGAATGTACCTGGTCCTCCTGGTCCTCCTTGGGGCTGCCAGTGGGGGTGATGTGGCGGCTGGAGGTGGCATCTGGCCCCGGGGAGGAGAGGCTCTGCTCCCCCGGGGAGAGGCTCTCCTGGGCGGACAGCGGGTGGATGATGTCCGTGATGGGTCTCTGCCCGGAGCTCTTCGTCTGTCCTCTCGGAGGAGCAGCGCCGACGCTCATGGTGGAAGAATAACAATAATAACAACAGCAATAATAAATAATTATAAATAATAATAATAATGATGAATGTATGTTGTGAGTGTTTCTTCTCGGCTGCTGGGTTGCAACGCTGTTATAGTTTCGATGGGGTGTGTGTTTTTAACACTCCACAGTACGACGGTGTCGCGCCCCCCCAAAAGAAGAGATTTACAAGCCCACAGCCGCGTACCAACGCGTCGCGGTGCGAGGCGTCGTTGGCTTACAGATCTGTTGTTTTGGGGGCGCGCGCGACTCTCGCGAGAAGACGCTTCGCGGCCGTTGGTTGGTTCTCGTCAGCTGGTCAGCTGACTGAAAGTGTGCGACTGACTGCGCATATCCGGAAGTAGAACGAAAACAAACATTAAAAGTTGCGTCACGTGACCATTATTTACATTGACCTTATTTGTAAATACATAGACCAATTATTTGTTTACTAACATTGAGCCTGGACGCACAGGTGATTGTTTCACGCAATCAATTCCCAACCTGTTTCGGGGTGCACTGGTTTCAGCACACCCCAACCCCCTCTTGTGTGTGTTGGCTAGTGAGACGCGTCCTAACGAGACCTGATATAATGGGTTTCGTTGCGCGCATACTGGCTGCACGCAGCCAGTATGACGTCGTCTGTTAAGGGGTCTATTTGTGTACAGATTATGAAAAATATTATTAGACGTATTACAACAACAAGAACAACATTGTATTAACAACAACATTTTCAATGTCCAATGGTGGAAATTACTATTTTTTTAATCTTAAGTAAAAGTATCAATACTGCAATGTAGAAATACTCTAAGTAAAAGTCTGGAATTCAAAATTTACTCGAGTAAAAGTACAAAAGTATTGGTATAAAAATGTAGTTAAAGTACCAAAAGTAGAAAGTACTCATTACGCAGAATGTCCCATTTGTCCTCAAATGCCCCCAAATTTTCAAATGTATAAAATGTATAAAGATCATTTGAAAATAGCCGATCTACAAGCTCACAATACGACACATTGTGAGCTTGTAGATCGGCTATTTTCAAATGGCAAAAAGTGGTTAATGCATGTTTTGTAATAATAACCAAAATCTACAAAGTAACTAGTAACTAAAGTTATCAAATAATAAGTACAATATTTGCCTCTGAGATGTAGTGGAGTAGAAATAAAAGCATTAAAAATCGGAAATACTCCAGTAAATTAAAAAAAAAAGTGTACTTAAGTACATGCACTTGAGTAAATGTACTTAGTTACTTTCCAGCACTGATTGTTAACGCCATTGAACTATGTTGTAGAGTTTTATTTTGAAGTCCACGACCGGATATGTTAATCCTTCTCAGTGTACATCACTTTACATTGTAGCATCTGGAAGAAAGGATAACAGTGTGCTGGATGATATAGTCAAATAGAACTCATGTCTCATACATGTGTGTTTGTTTGTTGTAAAGTGACCGTTATGGTTTTATGAATGAACAGGGCACCATAACGTAGTCAGGTATCAGCCATTCAGCCTTATAATCTGGGAAACGTTGTTTTATCTACAGATTCTAGATTGATGAACCGTATGGATAGAATCTGATGATATTGGTCCATCATGGCTGCTAATCCTCCAGGTCAGGGTAAGAATATGTTTGTGTAGCCTTGGATCAAGACTATCATAGATGTATTTAAAGTACATCTATGATAGTCTTGATCCAAGGCTAATGTTTGTGTAAAGCACGTTGAATTGCCTCGTTGTTGAAATGTGCAATACAAACTTAACTAAACTTGTGACAATAGAAGACGTACAAGCAAGCACATCCAAACCCCAGAATTAGAGAGTAAACTTGCCTTGCCTTTAACACTTTTTAAATGATTTTGTAATTCTCCAGGTCATGATGAGGATTGATTGATTGAATACTTGATTAACAGTTTGCGAATAAGTGCAGTGGTACTACGATTTTACAACGATGCTAAAAGGATAACACAACAAGCCATAGGGCATAGAGACATACAATAATATACAAGTCAAGTCATCATCATGACTTGACTTAGCCTAACGGCATAATTGCCGTTAGGCTAAGATGACTATTAGGCTAAGATTTTCTAGGACCAGTTATAAATTGCAGACAGGTGCTCTTTTATGTAGCTCCGACGGAACCTCTCCCTCCGCTGCTCCGAGATGAGGTTCCTCGTTAGTTACTGCCGTCTGTTTTCGAAATGGTCGCACGTCGTCCACTTTACATGTTTCTTACCCCTTTCTGCACATCGTATCCAAAAAGTAAAGCATTTCCGCCACTCTCTCAGATGTTTGAAGTTTTAACGCGCCATAAAAGCCATCCAACGGGTTGAAGAAAGTATTTAATTTGCCTCGGTTTTCATCCGGTTACATGGTTTTTAAGACATTGCGCAAGAGTTGCGCCCGTAGAGATAACATTACTTTTTACCCTACTGGTCAAATGTTGAATTGCATCTTCTAATGCAAAATATTATGGAACCGGATGAAAACCGAGGCAAATTAAATACTTTCTTCAACCCGTTGGATAGCTTTTAAGGCGCGTTAAAACTTCAAACATCTGAGAGAGTGGCGGAAATGCTTTACTTTTTGGATACGATGTGCAGAAAGGGGTAAGAAACATGTAAAGTGGACGACGTGCGACCATTTCGAAAACAGACGGCAGTAACTAACGAGGGACCTCATCTCGGAGCTATACAGCGTACAGCGGAGGGAGAGGTTCCGTAGGGGCTATCTTTTATGGTGCTTTTTTGAAGGATGGTAAGGAGTCACACTTTTTTATGACTGTTGGTAGTGCTGTATATTTCATAACATAATCATACATAAAATAGGCCAGAACTTGACTTATTTAAAAGGTTAAAATGAGCAAAAGGTTGACCATTTGCTGGGAGAGACGGCCCCAGTAACAAAATGGGTGCCAGTCTGTCTAGCCTTCACATGTTTATTTAAGTCAGAGAGCTAGCAGGAGGAGATTTGAAGACAATCTGATTTAATCAGTCACACCTTGAAGTTCCTGCCTTTTGTTCTGAAGCAGAAGTTACAGGTCTTGAGTGTGAACCCAAAAC
Organism: Gymnoscopelus microlampas; assembly: GCF_963454915.1. NCBI lineage: Eukaryota > Metazoa > Chordata > Actinopteri > Myctophiformes > Myctophidae > Gymnoscopelus > Gymnoscopelus microlampas. The sequence goes on from NC_139958.1 coordinate 16,913,819, forward strand.
AAGGGACCAAGCCATTCTTTTGTCTTAATTTGAATGAATTTCAATAACCATTGTTCCCCTGTGATAAGGTGGCTGGCCACAAGGCAACTGGGAAACTGCTGTGAAGTCACCTCTTGCTCGGATTCATTTTGCATACCTGTGTGAATAATCGTACCGGTTTTTAGCAACTGGCTTAAAGCACAAAGTTACTCCTAAAAGGTTATTAATTCTGTGTAAAAACATATACTGAAGTAAAATGAACAAAGTCTTTAAATATGGCCTGTGTGATTTTAACTAAAGTAGAAGCCAGGAGAAGTAAAAGTATCCACTCTGAATTGATTCCTAACCCTAAGCCTCATTAAGCAACTATTGTTTACAGATGAATAAGAACATGATTCTTGGTACCATTTTAAAGTGTATAATGTGCAGAGTATTAATCTCATAATGAAACGTAATTGTGAAATGTGGTTCTGTACTGAAAGCATATTATTGTGGAATTGATTTCAAGGCATTGTGTGACCCTATTAAAATGCACAGTGGGCTATCCGCTCGGCCATGACGGATCAGCCTGTGATTGGTTGAAAATGAGGACAGGAGGGGCTCTGAAACCAAGGAGCCTATTTTGAAATCTAGAGTATATATGCGCCTGTTGAATGTGAAAGCAGTGTGCTGCTAATCCTGGACCCTTTGCAGTAACCTTTATGCTCCTTGTCGACAAATAAAGACACGGAGGAACCTTATCACCACGGATTAGTCTCCTTTGTCCTGCATCCCCACTAAAGGCTTGCGTTTATTCCACGTTATTTTAACCGCGGTGTGTTACACAAAATATTCAACAGTAGCGCATTCCACAACAACTCTAGTTTTATGTCCATGCAGAGACCAGTAATAAATCTTTTGGTGCGAGAGATTAATATCAGATTGTTTTTCTAGAACTGCTGTTCTATTACACAATTCTTTTTTAACGTGACACACAGGGCACAGTCCTAAAAACATAAAGGATTACATTCAGCCAGGTCTACAAGTCATGATCAACATGGGACATAATCATGAACTGTATATCTGTATATCATTCTATGTATATGTTGTGACTCCGTCAACCTCTTTTCAATGTCTCCTCTTAATTCATCGGTTTCTTTCTTCACTGTAGCTTTTCAGAACAAGACCCGTGTTGCCATCCTGGCGGAACTCGACAAGGAGAAGAGACGACTGCTGCAGTCCAGTGGGTCTCTGAACAACCCTGGAGCCAGGTGGGGCTTTAACCCATTAAAACCTGTGGCCGATTCTACAAATACCTTCTAAATCAGTAGTTCTCAAACCTTTTTGTGCAGTCCAGTGGGTCTCTGAACAACCCTGGAGCCAGGTGGGGCTTTAACCCATTAAAACCTGTGGCCGATTCTACAAATACCTTCTAAATCAGTAGTTCTCAAACCTTTTTGTGCCAAGAAGGACCCCCAAGGCCAATGTATTTGACCGTGGACCTCCGTCTGAAAATGTTTTGTGCCAGGTACGAGGTACCCCCCAGAAGAGAAGATTTATGTTTTAAAAAAATCAAAAGTATTCAAAACGTTCCAATTTGAATCCAAAATGATTCAAACACTTTCTTAGCACTCCACAGTACGAGGGTGTTGAAAAATGTTCAAAAATAGCAGATTTACAAGAATGGCATGAAGTGACGCGCTGCGATCTAGGATTCAATTCTGGATTGAAATTGGAAACATTTTAATACTTTATATTTGTTTTTAAACATAAATCTTCTCTTCTGAGGGTACCTGGCACAAAACATTTTCAGATTCGGGTTCACGGCCAAATACATACCATTTTGGGGGTCCTTCTTGGCACGAAAAAGTGAGAGCTACTGATTTAGAAGGCATTGTGTATCTGCTAATTTGTAACCCCAGCGTTCATATTCTGGGGGGTACGTTAGCAAAGACATTAGGTGTAGACGGGGAAAAAGCAGTCGAAGTACAGAGCTGTCTCATGTCCAATTTAATACATTGGTTAATGTATAGAACGGCCCAGTTAGTATATTTTATATTGACACCTTTAGAGTCTAGGATTATAGCCCAGTAATTAAAGACTGAATGCATATCATGTTAAAAGAAATCCATAAATCCTTTGTTTATTCTGTGATTTGATCCCTTGGTTAGTAGAATTTTAAGAGTGCACGAGTCGTGCCAAAGGCCAAACACACAGTGTCATATTCTAATGACAGATCAATATTCTCAACAAATACAGTCATCAATCAGAATAATGTACTACTATATTATGCTTATATTATTTATGTAGAGCCTTTACCTATAAGCCTACTGCGAGGGGCAACTGGGTTGAGCTGAGTTAGACGCGTGCTTGAAGAATTCAATGTCCAGAGTGCTTGTATAAATTTGGATATTTCAATCCATGTATTGACCATTTAAACCAAAAAATATATAAACAAACTCTTAAACAAATGATACTGAACGCCGACCTGTACGGCACATCAACACCACACGGTCAAAAACTGTTTGGCCTTTTCCCCTTGCACACCTGGGGCTCGTCATCCAAGGCCAAGTATAAATGGGTAACCACCCCATTTATATGTTCATGGTTCCCATGGTGACAGACAATGCCACACCTCTCCTGTGGTGGTTGCCATGGTGATTGAAAATGCCACACCTCTGCACCGTGAATTAAAATAAAACAAAATAAACAGAAAAGCATTTTGGCTCCAACAATTTATATATCACTGACATTATGAGAATTATTGTCCTCTTCCTGCTCGTTCTCCCTCTCTCGCAGTATCTCTCTCTCCAGACCTAATCTGAAAGACTTCAGGGATAATGCAGAACAGCAGCACATTGCTGCTCAACAGAAGACTGCCTTACAGGTGAGACACACACACACACACACACACACACACACACACACACACACACACACACACACACACACACACACACACACACACTCCATAGCAGCATTTGACATGATGAACCGCTGCTGTGCTCGAATGTCCTGTCATCTGCATGATTATCACAAATAGCTTTAATAGCCGAAACAACGGTTAACATGGAATTCTCATTGTTATGATAACGATTAAATTCAACAACTTACATTACTGCGTTGTCACACATAGCCAGGAGGATCAAAAGACCAACTCTCGTCACCAAAGGTTGAACTATTGGAGATATGAAAATGACATGTCACGATTATTGTGGCAAAAATTATTGTGATTAACGATATTATCGTGATAATCAAAATATACTTAATTCATTCTAGTGTATGACGGAGGACAATTTCACGATAAATGAAAATCTCCACGATTATTGTGTGTTTTTTTATCACGATAAATTAGCCACGGAAACAGCAGATCTACATGCTCAAAGCTGAAAACCAATGCCTGGCTATACTGACATGTTTAAGAAGCACTACTAAACATACCGGTATACATTTATACGTGTATCTTATGATTGTGTGTGTGTGTGTGTGTGTGTGTGTGGTTTTCTTGCAGCATGCACACGCTCACTCGTCAGGATTCTTCATCACACAAGATTCTTCATTCGGAAACCTCATCCTGCCTGTTCTTCCACGCCTGGAGCCTGACCCCGTGCCCACCTGACAAACACATTTATTTAAGTTCTACTAGTTTAGTTTTGGTTAGACACACACAATCTTTTGAAGACACTTGAGCACTCAGTAGAGTCTAAGCAAGGGTGCGTTCAGAATACACTCTGAGAAGCTGGAGGGCTCTCTGGTCATTCAGAAATTCAGAGCGTTTCCGTTCAAAGATTGAGTGCAGTGCTCTAGACAGTATTCAACATGCATCTACGTGAAAAAAAAACGGGTAATAATTATTTTTATACATGGGATGAACTGAATAAATGTTCATTTAAAACATGTCAATGTTCGTTAATAAGTATCTCTGATGGTTGCTAAATTAACTGATATTGGAGCACTCTATGATGCCGGATTCGGAGCAGATTGTCAGAGCGTGTTTCCGAACGCACCCTCTTCTAATTGTTTGTGTAAAGAGCATTTGACAACAAACTCTGTTTGACAAAACCTTTTGAGAGATCTGCTCTTGTACAAGTCCCAAGTTTTTCTTTTGTGTTATTTTGTTTTCATATCTGAATTATGGATCAGCCTGGCTCAATGATAATAAATTGGTTTGTGTTGAGTAACTGTGTTTTATTTCTGTATCACTCATGGATTCTCACTTCTCTTTCTTTATTATGCTGCATATCTTTGAAGTATAATCAATTTACATTTGGTGTACAAATGGAATCAAATGGACCCATCAGGGTGAAGGTGATCATTAATCTACTCCCCTTGATTGATTTTTATTTTGTAAAATATACATAGCATGATGGCTCTTAGGCAACAACCATACAAACAATACAATTATGAAGGAATTAAATAGATCACTGACCATGTGCTCACAGAGTTGATTCAATATTTCTGCGGCGTACCTGAAAAGCGAAAGTCTCATTTATAGTACACATTAGGCCATCTCTGATACAAAACAGGATATACAGTAGTGCCATTTTTGTCAATGGTCATACTTTGTGTAAAACTACAACAGCATGTATTGAAAATAATGCAATTTTGAGATTTGTACTAATCCAGGACCACAGACTGAATTCATTCCCCCTCTACTAAACATTACTTGCTTGCGTGAGCGATATAGCAATATCAATCAATAAACTGATTGATTCTAAAGGACAATACTGGTTGACTAATCCTTAGTGAGAACAATCCTAGAATATTTCGTTACAATTAACTTACTTCCCCAATAACAAGTTTAACACAGCAATACTGGCGCAAACATTCAAGTTCTGAAAGACTTCCTACGTATTATCTTTGTGTTTAGATTATACAATTGTTACTGTTTCGACAGGAAAAAAAATTGAACCTGAAAATCATACGATTATTTGTGGTAGGATTGACCCAATTTATCCACCAAAAGAGCTTAAGTGGGTGGTGATTATGTCCCAATCTGTTCTTACTCATTCCTCCATACCCCTTCATGAGCCTAAACATGATTTGCATTTAGATATGCCACCCAGAATCGAGATAAATGCATGTTAATGCAAGGTGTAAACACAACACACAAGATCAACATTTTATTGGATCTGCCAGACCACATGTGGAGGTGGTCTGATACGCACGGAAATCAGATTGCCACTCAGCCAGGGGTTAAATGTTATGTCTGGAGTCCACGGAGAAGCGCCATCACTTCAGGTAAAAATGTAATCACCTCGGAAAAGATTATGTGGTAGAGACATAATCACAGGTAGAAATGCCACCTTGGGTACAAAAGTAATCACGGTGACCAACAATGGCTCAAAGATGGACAACATATTGATAACATTTACACTAAGGTACATTACTGTATGTGATGGACAGATGACAACATGTTGCCTCCAAATAGAGGAGATAATCTCTCATTCCACGGCAAAGGAAGTACGAGCAACACAATAAACCTATCAACAACACAACTCTATTTGCATAGTGTGCACAGAATTAAATGAGATCCAATCACAATTCAGACCAAATGTGGCTACAGTAAATAACAAGAATGCACATAAATAAATACCACATGTAAATGGAAAGGCATAATTGCATCGCTTATTAATCTGATGTATTTGCATGTTAATGACTATAATAATATCAATCTGTTCTGTTCACTGGACTCAGGTTACAGTTGTGTTGTCTGTATGCAAGCATGCATGCATGACCTTTATTTGTGAAATACACGTAAATGTTACATGTAAACAGAGTTATTCTATCTATGAATTCCACACATCTGTGTGTGTGTGTGTGTGTGTGTGTGTGTGTGTGTGTGTGTGTGTGTGTGTGTGTGTGTGTGTGTGTGTGTGTGTGTGTGAGACAGTCTGCCTGTCTGCAATTATGGAGATGATTGACATCTTAGACCAGTACTAAAGACCCTAAATGTAACAAGTAGGCCTATTTAAATCATAGTTTGGTTTGTATTTTGTGCACCAGCCTTATTTACTGTATATTATTATCAGCCTACTTATTACTTGTTATTAGACTATTTATTAAAAGTTTGTTTTTAAGGTAAAAAATACACATGTTAAAGACATAAAGCCAAGCAGTCATTCCAGTGTGAGTATGAACACAACAATCAATGGTGGAATTGGCTGCAAAGTAAGGGGCACCATCTAAAATCGTGCCTAGGGCACCAAATCGGTCAGAGCTGACTGCACTAAGTACTCTGATAACAGTACTACACTAGTATAATAAAGGGTGGTTTATGTTATTCAATCATATACACCAGGTCTGTGGCTCAAACCCAAGTGCTAGTTCACACATGTATCTTACAGTGGCTTCACACATTCCAATGAAGTCACATGTAACATTCTAACAATGACCTCAAATGTATGTAACGCTACAATGATGTCAGATGTACAGTACAGCACACTGAGGCGGCAATGTTGAAGAGGGTCGGTCTTGTCTGATAGAGCTACCCATCTTTTAGCTCTGGGACTCTATACGAAGACCATAAGATACCCATATATGTCACAGGCTGAGATACCCATATAAGGAGCAGTCTGAAATACCCATATATGGATTGGGTCGAAGAGGCTGACACATTCCGAGCTAGCGTCATAGACGGTATACACCATACAGTATATGGACATAAGTACCACGTAAGCTCCCTAATACGGTCAAGAGAAGACGTGGTGTCATCAGCGGTATGACGCGCCGTCTCTCAAGGAGAGGATATAAGACGACGTTACAGGGGCATGATTGGACTCGAGTCTACGGCCGAAGCGGCGACAGAAGCGATAGAACTTCCTCAGCATTTTTGAAGATCCTCAGACCAGTTTATGTTGATCACTTTGACACGATGGGAAGCAGATCTCCTTTGGCCTTCATGGTTTTGATCTTGGCTTTGATGTTGTCGTCCATCGCCTGTCGGCAGCGGTGGGCGTAGTGTGCCAACGTCTCCTCCTTCTCGTCCCACGGCGCCAGGGCGTGGAACACTTCGGGAGCCGCCAGGCTGAGTTCGGCGATGGCCGCCGTGCGGGATATGGTGTTCCTGTCCACACCAACCCGGTCAAAGGCGACCTTCATGGAGACGCTGCGACGAAACTCCTGCAGCGCTGCCATGTAGCGGGCGATCACACCGACCACGTTCTTCACTATGAGAGAGAGAGAAGACAGGGTGGGGCATTAAAGCACAGATAATATTATAAATGAGAAAGCACTTCTTACTCTGAAGTCTCAGTCAAGAGAGACGTCACTGTCATAAACATGTCATGACAGATCTGTCATATCCTTAACATCACTTGTCCTGTCAGTTTGTGACAAATAATGCAGTGGTGTGCAGTCTAGGTTTTTTGCTGAGGATACACTGTGACTATTCCCTCCCACACAATTTTCAATTCAATTCAAAGGGGCTTTAATGGCATGAGAAAACATATGTTTACTTTGCCAAAGCAAACATGAAACAAAATACATAAACATAAATCAAGACTATTAAGTGTACGTACAACAATTATTCAAATAAATAAAAGGGAATTAAGAGATGTGTAAACAGAGCTGTGTCACATTGCATTAGAAAACTAGCTAGCAAAAAACAGGATAATTGTGTATTTGCTGTAAGGAGCAGTTATATATATATATATACACACATGTAAGCATAACTTGTCATTGGTATAAAACCTGTGAGGCAAATAGCAACAATTTTCAAGTGTATTTAAGAATACAGAGGTAGCAGTTTTTCAAATGTATTTTGTGCACATTTAATTAATAGACTGGGGTAGACTTAGGGTGGCTGTGTTTCAGTTGACATCCTTCTTCTGTCACAAAAGTCACAAATCTAGCTGCTGTGTTTGCACACTTGCACTTCACCAAGCAGATATGGGAGTTTTTTGTCATTGGAACATGCACAGCACGCACACATACAGTACGCGCACGTGCATGGTTACCGTTTGAATTAACCTCTTAAATAGGCCTATGTAGGCATATTAATTATTAACCCATAATATATGTCTTTTTAAAATGTTGCTTACTTGTTACATAATGGGGATACGTTATTGTGTTGTCTGTACAGTACAATGTAATTATCCATTTACCACTATGTGTGTGTGTGTGTGTGTGTGTGTGTGTGTGTGTGTGTGTGTGTGTGTGTGTGTGTGTGTGCGTGTGTGTGTGTGTGTGTGTGTGTGTGTGTGTGTGTGTGTGTGTGTGTGTGTGTGTGTGTGTGTGTGTGTGTGTGTGTATGCGTTCTTACTCCTGACACGTGTGTTTTCTCCCTCCCGACTCCTCTTGGTCTTCAGCGTCCTGTGGCGCTCCAGAGGGTGAAGCTCCACCTCCTCAAACGAGTCAAACAACACCGGCGAATCAAATGCTGCCGTCTCATCCGGAAACGCCATGTGGGAACTTCCTGGTTCCATTTGATTGGAGGACTGAGGCCGCCTCTTTTCTGGAATGGAGTGAAGATGGATCGGAGAAATGTCTTTTATACTCATAAGACAAGTGTCTGTAGGTGTCCTTAAAACTGTCTTTGAGACATACTTTTCGTCAGCCAACAGTGTTGACAGACACCTTTATTATGAGTATGAAAATGTATTATTGCATAGTAATAGCATTTTATTATGCAAAAACACTGCTCTGTACTACCTACCTGTCTACTATTCTACTGTTCCTCAACCAGTGGTCCATGGCATAATTACAGGTGGTACATTTGTTAAGTGTATCAAAAATATGTTTAAATAATATTTCATAGGTCCTCCAATAGACAAATATTGAACACATGAAATACTAACTGTTGTATGTATTGCATTATATGTTTTGTTGTCCGAAGTTGGTAACCCTAACAAAGTATACATTTGGCTTTAAGATCTGTTAAACATTAATAAAAATGAATCAATGTTATATTATGTCATCATCGAATATTTTACAAATGTTCGCTTAACATATACTGTATTCAAATATTTTCACAAATGTTCACGATTTTTCAAAAATTGCAGATCTACAAAGCGAAATCTAAAATGACAGAGATGCGCAAATAATGCGTATAATGTTGCTGGGACACCCCCTGTTACCAGCATACCCAACTTTGAGAACCACCGCTCTACTGTGAACTACTGTATGTGACAGTGAAGTGTGTGTTCTACTGTACCTGGCCGTAGTTGATCCTGTAGGAAGTCACAGATCAGCTCTGCTTTCTTGGTGAGTTCGTTCTGCAGTAACTCCTTGTCCTGCTTCAGACTGGAGATGGTTTCTATCATCTGCACATTGCGGCTTCGCTCAGTGCGCAGCAGCACCCTCAGACGCTCCAGCTCACACTGGCCTCCGGTACCTGTTTATATGAGCACACACAGTACATGTACATTATGTAGAGCAGTGCGTTTCAACCTTTTGGTGCCCAAGGCACACCAATGGGCAAGTCACAATCACAAGGGCCATGGGCTATCTTGTAGTCTGGCATATTACAAGACGTCCATCTAAACTTGAGCTCAACACCAACAAGACGGTGTGAATGCTGTTCTCAACTTCTGCCACCTGCCCTCTCCATCTTGGAAATGAGTGACCAGGCCATGTGTGTGGTGGAGTCATTACCCCCCAACACCAACACCCTGAAGTGGGACAAGAACATCACCTCCATCATCAGGAAAGCATAGCAGAGACAGACTGTTCTTCCTATGAACATCTTGCAGTCCATGCTGCAGATTGTTCTGACCACCTCCATCACTCACCTGCTCACTCTTCAAGACCAGGCTGCAATATCTAGTCGGTTCTGAGAGGATCATGGGTGGTCAGGTACCAACAATCAGCGCTCCTGGGCGAAGAAGAGAGCTGGAAGGATTGCAACCAACCACACCCCCAGCAACAACCTCTTCACCATTGTGTCAAAGTGCCATCTCGGAGGTGGTACAGGACCTATAGGGCATCGCAGTTCCCGCCCACTTCCTGGTTCCACTGCAAAATACTCAATGCATTTTTCCCATTGACATTTCCAAAAATATTTATATCAATTCATTTAAGCCTAGAATCAAGCTATCCAGGGTCCTGGTGAATCATGACCATAAAACGTTTGATTCTGTGAAAAAACTTTTTTGAAAACGGCAAAACAAAGGGTATTTATTAAATATAGTATATCATATAATTAAATATAAAATAAAATAAATCACAGAAAAAAAATGTTTAATGGTCATGATTCACCAGGAACCTGGATGGCTTGATTCTAGGCTTAAATTAATTGATATAAATATTTTTGGAAATGTCAATGGGAAAAATGCATTGAGTATTTTGCAGTGGAACCCGGAAGTGGCCGCAACTGCGATGCCCTATATGCCACTCATCCAATTCCTCAAAAAACATATCCAGCCCCCACCCACTGCCTTGGCCAACACCTAGCATCCACCCACCACCCTGGCCAACACCTAGCATCCACCCACCACCCTGGCCAGGCCAGCATTCCACAAGAACAGCTCTTTCCTGAAGCCAACAGACCCAAACTATGTGGGCTTGATGAACTTTTACAAACATACTGTAACTACATACAGTATATCCCAATACAAGTACCAAGCTATACCTGCTATCTGGTCTGCGATCTCTGTGGCAGAGCTCTGCCCTGGGGCCTGCTCAGTGGGCCCTGTGCTGCAGCTGCTTCCACCCAGAAGCTCCATCTCTGGGTCCATTAATCCCTCACACCCAAGTCCCTCTCCCTTCTCCCCGGGGGGGCCAAGTGTTTGGGGTTCGGGCTGCTGGTAGTGCATCAGGGGCTTGTGGGGCGACGGGGTGTGTATGTGTGAGGACAGAGAATTAGTCTGTGCAGGGTTGGCAGGGTCCGGATCCGAGAGTCCACCGGTTCCCATGGTAGCGGCGGGGTAGTAATCCTCCGCCGACACCGTTTCCTGTTTGATCTTCTTCGCCGATCCTCCTCCTGAGCCCGCTGGTCCCGCCACCACCCCCCCTCTCTTCCTGGAAGGAGGGCGGGGCTCGTAGTCGACGTCGTCGTCCGTGACTGAAGAATCGCAGCCACCGATGTCAAACAGTCGGTTGTTGAACTCCTCTCCTTCTGATGCTGGTTCGCTGCAGGACATGTCACATGACCCTCTTACTGTAACCTGAAGAAGAGAAGAGAAGAGAAGAGAAGAGAAGAGAAGAGAAGAGAAGAGAAGAGAAGAGAAGAGAAGAGAAGAGAAGAGAAGAGAAGAGAAGAGAAGAGAAGAGAAGAGAAGAGAAGAGAAGAGAAGAGAAGAGATTTGCACATGTAATTAGAGAACAGGAGACAATGACATTAAACACTGGTGTCCACCAGGGGTCTATACTAGGTCCCCTCCCTTTTTCCCTCTACACACCACACACCGAATCTCTTCACCAAAAATAGCCGACCTACGAGCTCTATGTGGCACGTTGTGAGTTTGTACATCTGCTATTTCTGTCAATCGTTCGCCCCAGAATATGGACAATGGGGTGAGATTTTTAAACAAAAAAGAAAATCATAATTTTACCTTAGAGGACGAACGACCTCCCGCAAACCTCTCTTGACCTTGCCTGTTACCGGCCGACCCTCCGGGGCCGTTGTCGTGGTAACCCAGGGGCCAGTGGTAGGCGTGGCCCGCGCTGCACCCCCACACGGCCACGGCGCCTCTGCTGCCATGGAGAGCGGTCTCTGCCGTCAGGGCATTGCCATGGTGCTGCTGCAGGCCGGGGATCAGGTTGCAGATGGTTCCGTGACTGTGCGCCCAGCGGACCAGCTTACACAAACTGTCAGAGGTCGTCTGCACCGGGTCAGACATTATCAGTTACATCAATACCACCTGGAGAGAGAGAGAGAGAGAGAGAGAGAGAGAGAGAGACACAGAGAGAGAGAGAGAGACAGACAGACAGACAGACAGACAGACAGACAGACAGACAGACAGACAGACAGACACACACACACACACACACACACACACACACACACACAAAGACACACAGACAGACAGACAGAGAGACAGAAAGAGAGAATAGACAGCAAGTGTAAAATACTGGGTGTTAATTTAGAGCAGTGGTTCTCAAACATTTTCACATCAAGAAGGACCACCAAATTGATATGTATTTGACATCTGAAATGTATCTTATTAAGTCTTCAAAATCTTTTGAAAATAGCCAATCTACAAGCTCACAACATGTTGTGATGTGACGCGTTGTGTGTGCTTGTAGATCTGCTAGATCTGATTTTCAAAAGGCCTAAGTGTGAATTTGGGTTAAATTGGTTAAACTGATTTTGATACTACAGACACAGGAACCTGCATTAGCCAATTGCCTTAATGGAGTGGGATTTTGAGGCACTGTTAAGAGAATGGGGTTAGTTTCCAGTATCCATGCGATTGAGGAAACACATATTAAAGTGTACCAACAGACTGGAATGAACTCATATGTTCCATTCAAGTCATGTGCCATTCATATAAACACCATCATGGCCAAATATGAGGTTCATTCAGCATACTGGCTCTGGCACAGTGAACGCCACCACGCCGGTATACAACAAGGCTGACAAATAATACGAGAAGTAGTAATATGTCATTAATAATTTATATGGGCCTACTATTTGAAATATAATTCATAGTATAGTTTAGTCTAGCCATGCAAAACTATAACCTTGTTGTGTGCATTTGAGCAAATCAAAGTATTGTATTTGTAGCCTTCTGCTGCACAATACTCCAACCCACTCAACTACACAGTAGAACTTTATTTCTCTGAATGACAAAAGGCTACACACACACACACACACACACACACACACACACACACACACACACACACACACACACACACACACACACACACACACACACACACACACACAACTACACTTCATCTTTCATGTTTTTTGCAACAGAAATCAGTTTGCATATACAGCACATTCATTAAGATGACAGTGAAGTGACAATTTAGAGACTTTTAAGACCTTTTTAATACCAAAGAAAAAAATACCATTACTACAGCATCAAAAGTAATCAACAAACTACACTATAAAAACTGGTCAAACATTGGCCAAATTGTCAAATAATATACGAAAGAGGCAAAAAAACATTGTGAAAATAGCCAATCTACAAGCTGAGCTTAGATCTGCTATTTTCACAATATTTACCTGGGGTGTCCCTAGCTCAAATATGATTATTTTGGGGGTCCACGGCCTGAAAAGATTGAGAACCCACTGTTCTAAACAATAAGCACGCGAGGAGGGACCCACCACAACAAAGCGTTACAATAACGTTACTTTACGTTACTTACAGTGCATGTAATGTTTACCTTTTTATGACTCGACGTTACCGGTGGAACAACTCCTGTGCAGTCAGGCGTCATGTCGGTCGCACCGGCGTGTTTAATGTGATTCTATATCTTTATATTTCATCCATGGTTTTGACCAAAAGAAACATAATATATCATGGAAGCAGTTGTATTATTGTTCTTTATTGTGTGTTTATTATCGCTGGGAGCACAACGTCAGTGTTTTATTATTACTGCCACCAGTTGGTCTGGAGGAGTAGGAAACCAGCGTTGCCAGGTTTTTAGGTCTAGGAAAACAAGCCCAGAAGAAGCAACTTATTTATGGGCCACATGAGCACTTTAAACCTGTATTGTATGCTATTTTCAATTAGCCGATCTAAAAGTTCACGGAGCCTATAGATTAACTATTTTCAAAAACTCTTGCAATAAAATGTGGAATGTTTTTAAACATTCTAACAAAAATGCTCCCCCCTTTGGCACAAAACATTTATGAAAATATTTGAGAACCACTGGTTTTAAAATAATATTTTAAAAATTGGAAGCAAGCCTAAATAAGCAACTACACTTTAGAGACCAGCCCAAAAAAACGCAACCGGCTGTTACAAGCAACTTTACAGAAAAAGAAGCCCAAAGTCGCTTATAATAAGCGGTCATGGCAACGCTATAGGAAACGATGTGATCGTAACAGTGCGCTTGTTAATTGTGACATCTAGCGGTGTACCCACGCAAGTACCTCCCAGCGAGCTCCTTATAATAAACTTATAATAAACTAGTTATAACTGTCTGTGGAGAAAGCAATGAGGCATGATTTTATGCTATATACCAAATATATAATGGCAGAATCTAATGTCATTTGGATGTATAATCATGACACACACACATATTAAACGGACTTAGGGACCGTTTTCATCATCTGCTATCATGTTATGCCTGGCTCTGGTCCATAGCGTTAGAAGGAGTTCTCCTTAACGCTATGTTACTTTCACCCGCACACCCAGTAGCGCAGCCTCTCGTCTCTAGTAAAAATAAACAAAGACGGTTTTAACATTTTGAAAGCCTATGCCCCTTAGTGGGAACCCTCTGAGCCCCCATCTCACGTCTAGAATACACTTTTTGACCAAAATGTAAAATAATCCACCGGATGGGGAAAAAAAGTTTTAGTTATTCCATTGCACCCTCTACAGGTCTGGTCAATAGACATTTTCTACTGACAAGATCTGTAAAGGGCGCAGTGGAGTAACTAATTTTTTTTTTCCATCCGGTGGATTATTTTACATTTTGGTCAAAATGGTATTTTAAATGTGAAGTGGGGGCTTCAAGTGTTCCCACTAAGTTAAGTAGGCTTTCAACATCTTAAAACCGTCTTCTTTTTGGTGAGTAGCAAAAGTGTATTCTTTATTTTGACTAAAGACGAGAGGCTGCGGCCGCTGCGCTACCGGGGATGTTCAGGCAACGGATCTAAAGTAACATAGCGTTAAGGAGAACTCCTTCTAACGCTATGGACCAGAGGTGTACGTTATGCCTATATTATGACCATCATTTTTGTGACGCGCTATTAGATCACTGATAACATTATTATCACACAGTAAAACCCTCAGTGTTCATTTATCCATTCGTAACTCTTGAGAGAGAGTGTTCCATTGTTGAGTTAAATAGCACTCAGGACTTTCACCGTGTATATTATAGCCCCACCCTCCATTACTCAGAGTATTCCTGCTCCAACAAGCCCAAGCATCTGGAAAAAGAAAAAAAAGGACTTTCTTTTCTCCTCCGATCAGACCTTCTTCTTCAACCAGGAGAAACACACCAAAGTCGTCAAACTGCACAGAAGAAGAACGGTGGATATTTGTTTTGGAGCTAAACTCTGTTGGAGCTTTTTGTCTTCATATAAACACATTTTGAATGTGTTTTTTTTCTTCTCCAACTCGGCTTAAGTTCTGCATGCAATTAAACGTTATTTGACCCACACACAGAGAGAGAGAGGGAGAGAGAGGGAGGGAGGGGATAGAGATAGAGACAGAACGAGGTTGGTGTCGCATACGAAAAGTTATCCGATGGCAGAATAGCAGTCAGCATTATTTTGTATATATATATATTTTTAAAACGTGATACAACTCGGCAACTAAAAGTATCCTAACTTGTAGCGGCTGCATGGTTCTTTGTTAGTGGTGTTGTTTGGGGCATTTTTGAAGATCAAAAACCCAGGAATATCTGGCAATCGTGTTACCAAATAACACGATTGTTAGTCGTGTTATTTGGGAATTTGTGTGTGGGGGACTGGTGGGGAGACACTGTCTGTCTGAAGCATGGCGTTGACGGCCAGAGTCCTGTACGACTTCAGCTCGGAGAACCCAGGAGAGATCTCTATCTGTGAGAATGAACTGGTCACTCTGTTCAGCGAGGAGGAGCTGGAGGGCTGGCTGGAAGGGGAGACCATCAGGGGAGAGACCGGCCTGTTCCCGGCCTCCTATGTGGAGATCATCAGGTCCGAGTCCTCCTCCTCCAACAACAATAACGGATACGAGTCCCAGCCACCACCACCAAGCTCCCACCAGGCTTATGACCCTCCTCCTCCCTCCTCCTTTAATAACTCTCCCCAGAGGACCACCGCTGTGAACATCACTAAAGTCCACCAGCAGCAGCAGCAGCAGACCCCCTCCTCCCCGGTGCAGCAGCCCCCAGAGAGGAGCAGCTACCAGACCAGTCAAGGTATGGAATGGAATGCCCTACCCAAAGGAGTAAAGGAGTGTAAAACCCTAGGCCTACTCACTTCCACAAGTGCCCTAAAAAAAAAAACTTCAGGAGGCTGCAATTCCAAACTGGCCCCTGTCAATCAAAGTCTTAACCTACCCCCCCCCCCCCTCGAACTGTTTATTGTATATATTTCTTGTTTTTCATAATAGTAACCTGTAAGTAAGCTGATTGTATGATGTTCTAAATAGTAGTGCATATCTGTTTTCTTAAATGTCATCATGATTTGAGTGCGTGCTTTTATGGGTGATCCAGTTTAGAGGACCATGTATTGTAATTTGTACTTCCATTCAATCAATCAATCAGGTAGCAATATATCGATGTTATATCGATATCGTGATATACAACGAGACCAGATATTGTAATTTTGTGATATGGCATAAGTGTTGTTTTCATGGTTTTAGTCACTTAAAGGCTTATTTTGAAAACTTTCAAAAATGTTCTTACATTTTTCAAAAATAGATCCACAAGCTCTACGCTGTGAGCTTGTAGATCTGCTATTTTTGACAACTCTTTTTGAGGATTTTATCCTCACAATACAGTATTGTCATTTTGTAATATATTGTAGAAACATTGTGATTGATTTTGCCCCGGCCTACAAGGTAGTGACGAGGACTGGGATGATGACTGGGATGACAGCTGCTCCACGGTCAGCGGCGAGCCTTCTTCTGGCGTTGGGGGTGCGCTCTCCACCTACCAGGTAAAGGCCCATAACAATTATTAAATATTGTTCATACATTTTCAAAACTTTTCTTAAATAACTATCAACCTATCTTCATAGGTCACTCATGCTCATGATAATATGGTACCAGCCAGTGACATCATCAATGGGGAATCCAAGCTAATAGAAACTGCAGGCTTTCTATTCCTGGAAAGTTAGCATGCTATAAAGGAAACCATTGTTCTCACGTTAATAAAAAACACAAATAAAACATTTGAAATCTCGTTTGGAGAAAGAAAACCCTGCCTAACGATTATGTCACTGGTAGGCGTGTCCACAGTCCTCGGATGAGACACAGACTGAGAAGAAGAAGTCTCCTTTAAGCATCATGGCCTGGTTCAGCCATAGTACATTGTTTATTTTGATTACTGGTACCATTCATTGTCAGTATCTATTTGTTTGTATATTCAGTTATATCTGCCCTGTGCAAGTTTTGTCTAAAAAGTCCAAAAGGCAAACGGAAATGTAATTTTTATGCCAATGGCAACATTTCAGTTTTTTAAATAATTCATCGCAATTATTTGCACGACAGTTAATTGTCAACTAAACGTTCATGATCATGCCAACCCCAACCAGGTGACAACCTCCCTACCTGGCCGCCGCAGCAGCAGCGCGCAGCAGCAAGCCAAGGGCTCCTCCGCCACGGTGGGTCGAAACCTCAACAGGTTCTCCACCTTCGTCAAGTCGGGAGGAGAGGCTTTCCTGCTGGGGGAGGCGTCTGCCTTCGTGAAGGATGTAGACAGGATCTGTGTGACGATGGGACAACACGGATCACCCGAGTGGCAGGAGGACCCGTATCCGTTCACGTGCACCATCGACGACCCCACCAAGCAGACCAAATTCAAAGGCATGAAGAGTTACATGTCCTACGGGCTGACTCCCAGTCACACCAACACGCAAGTTAACCGCAGGTACATGCACGCACGCAGTGGCACACACGCACGCACGCACACACACACACACACACACACACACACACACACACACACACACACACACACACACACACACACACACACACACACACACACACACACACACACGCGCACGCACGCACACACTTCCCTCCAGGGACCACCCCCAGGGGTCCTTGAGGGGGTTCCAGGGGTTCAACAAAATGAGGAACAGTTTAGTTTCACTATTTTTTCAACGGCTAGATTAATTAAATCCAATGAGAGAATGTATGCAAATGACCATTGAGACCATAGTGAAACTCTCTCCACTGTGATCTCCACACCTAGTAGAATTATGAGCTAAATCTAATTTAACAACAGTCAGTTATCAACAATCTTAGCAGACATTTTCATATGGGTGTCCGCAGCCTAATAAGTATCAATTTGGGGTTCCTTGACATGAACATGTCAGAGAACTACTGGTCTAACCTTGTTCTCAAGAAAGGCTATAGGTTTGTTTGAATACAGTCGACATAATAGCTCCATGTCCCCTAATATTCCTCAGGACATTTCACTCTTTCCTGTTGAGTCTTTGACAATGTTGACTTGTTGCTTTGTTTATCCGGGTGGCATTTCCTCATAATCCCACTTGACCCTGCTCTGGAAAACTGCTGACATTAATAGTCTTTCACGTTAGACATAGTTTCAGTACACAGTCTTATCTTATCAGCTGTAACTGGTCGTAATGACAGTGATGGTGAACTGGAGACACTGGGGAGGTTTTTAGGATACATATTGGGGGAACATTGCCCAATCATCTCTACAGTACATGGCATCTTATTGTTGGCCAGAAAAATGTTTCAGTACAGCAGTTCAGCCCTGTTGCCTTTTTATGTTAAAAGAATATTTTCCTCTGATCTATATTTTATCACTTTTTCCTCTTCGTGTTGTTGTTCGTCTCTATTACATCCACTATCATCACCCTCAGTCTACTCACTTTCTTTTGCTCCTCCGCACTCCCTGATCTATTTATTGATTGAATTTGATTAATTTTATTATATATATAGTCAAATGTATTATTAAAAAGATATTTATTATTTATATATTATATATTATATATTATTATATAAGTATGTTACAAATCAAATGTATTATTAAAAAGATATATATACCTTCTGCACCGCTCTATCCCTCCCATCCTTTATCACCTCTACCTCTGTGTAACCCTGCCATATCCTTTGATAGATGGATGCTACGCTCATCCATCTCTCTCCAAATCCTGTTTATTTACCACATCCATGCATAGGTACATACAGTACATCCATCCATCCATCCATCCATCAACCCACCCACCCCATTCATCTATCTGTCCACAATCCATTCTCCATCTTTCTGTGTCCTGGCCTCTGTCTTGCCCCACACCCTACCCCTACAGATATAAACTGACTGGCTGTATCTCCCCCGTCCCTACAGGTATAAACATTTTGACTGGCTGTACGCAAGGCTTGTAGAGCGTTTCCCCGTCATCTCCGTGCCTCATCTCCCGGAGAAACAGGCCACGGGACGGTTCGAGGAGGACTTCATCTCCAAGCGGAGGAAAGGCCTGATCTGGTGGATGAACCACATGACCACCCATCCTGTCTTGGCCCGCTGCGATGTCTTCCAGCATTTCTTAACATGCGGGGCGGACGAGAAGGCCTGGAAGCAAGGCAAGAGGAAGGCTGAGAGAGATGATCTGGTCGGGGCCAATTTCTTCCTCACCATCAGGTGGGTGTCTCGATTCAACGATCATTCGGCGAAAATAGCCGATCTGACGCAATGTTATGCATTCTGAGCTTGTAGATGAGATTTGGTGTTGTAAAAAAGAAGCAGACCTTGTATAGAGCCTGGTGGACCCTGGTCAACTATGTATTGAGTTCAAGGGGTTTCTAACTGGGAAGTTGCTGATTGGAATCAAGAATTGAGTTGCATTTGCAAGTTGCAAGTTGCTTTGACAGGTCAAGTCAAGCTTTATTCTTAATGCA
The DNA here is from genome assembly GCF_963454915.1 of Gymnoscopelus microlampas. Classification (NCBI taxonomy): domain Eukaryota; kingdom Metazoa; phylum Chordata; class Actinopteri; order Myctophiformes; family Myctophidae; genus Gymnoscopelus; species Gymnoscopelus microlampas. Next base: position 16,933,423 of record NC_139958.1, read on the forward strand.
TTTCTACTAGAGGGAAACAGTTTTTTAAACATAATGACAATGACAGAAATCAGTTGGGGACAAATGAAAGGCTTTTAGTGACTAGCAATGTTCCCTTGAGCACGTAGTTAATTGTGAAGTTGCTGGTTGTAATCCCAAACTGGGCAGTGGGCTATGTTACTGTTAGCTGTGGTGCTAGAGAGCGAGGGCTGTCGGTGACTGGGTATTTTTGTTTCAAATCAGCACCATGTGTTATACTGTAGCTGAACTCTTTCTTGTTCCTTGTTATTGGAAGTGTCTGAAGGTGTGAGATAAAGAGAGCTGGAGTAATCTGCTCTCCCACATTTATGCCCCACAATAAACATGATGTAATCAGTTAATCAAATAAGACCTACAGTACTCCTGTACAGCATTTGCTAAACAAGGCCACATAGTGTGAGGTAAGCGTCAACGCCACATAAACGACCTGACTTCAAGTCACAGAACAATGACCCTCATTAATGAACCTTATCAAATGACCTTGTTAATGACGTTAAGACATGAAGGCTAAAAGGACTTGTTTCCATTGTGGTTCTATGTAATTACAAAAGTATTGGCATTAAGTAAAAGTACTCAAATCTATCCAAATTTGTCAGACATTTTTGGAAAATAGCAGAGCTTGATTTGATTGATTGACCAAATACTTTATTGAAAGTACACGGTGCAACAATTAAAAAGTCACTAAAACGCCATAGGCTTGTTGCCATTGTGGTCCATGTGGTGAGCTTGTAGATCGGCTATTTTGGAATAGCCACTTGAGCCAAAGGGCTCAAGTGGTTAATGTATGTTTTGTATTAACTAGACCGTACCCGTAGGGGAATATGAGCACCCAACGTGTGCAGTTTGGCTTATGCGCCGAGAACAGACAGTATCAGCGATCGAAAGTGAGTTTGTACTGTGTAGTGGAGTGGTTCGCAAACGTTTTTATGTCAAGGACCCCCAAATTGACACTTGTTAGCCCGCGGACCCCCATTTGAAAAGATATGCCAGGGACCCCCATAAGAGCGTTTTTTTTTTATGGCTCTAGCAGTGATTCTCAACCATTTTAATTTCAAGGACCCCCAGTTTGACATGCATTAGGGCTATGGACCCCCATTTAATGGCATTTCTATGTCTTGGACCCCAAGTTACTATATAGTAAAGTCCACGGTACATGCTCCTGTCGCGAACACGAACACACACACACACACACACACACACACACACACACACACACACACACACACACACACACACACACACACACACACACACACACACACACACACACATACACACACACACACCACGGTACATGCTCCCGTCGTCCCGTCGCAAAAAACACACACACACACACACACACACACACACACACACACACACACACACACACACACACACACACACACACACACACACACACACACACACACACACACACACACACACACACACACACACACACACACACACACTAGAATTATAGTAGGATAATCACAATCTGCAAAGTAACTAGTAACTAAAGCTGTGAAATAATTGCAGTAAAAAGCACACATTTTAAATACTCAAGTAAAGCAAATGTACCTCAAAATTGTACAGTACTTGAGTAGTTACTTTACAGTACTGGTTAATGAAAGCAACCTTGCCTTTCACTTCAACCAGCCCACCTGCGGTTCCACTCGACCTCCAAGAGGTGGAGAGCAAGATCGAAGGCTTCAAGACCTTCACCAAGAGGATGGACGAGAACATCGTGGTGGTGAACACCACCATCAATGAGTTTGCTCGCAAGCAGATCACAGGCAAGTTCAAGCGCAACTGTACACTCGGCGGTTAAGATTTGTATTTTTATTTTTATTCCACGGAACACTGTGACCTACATGTGTCAATGTTGTCAGTTACTGGGAAGTTGGAGGTCAATTCCACAGAAAAGGGAGTATCTCCGGAGGGAAGCCGGGGCGGGGAGGGTGATATTTGTCACTAGTACACGTAATCCTACGGCCTGGGGCGTCACCTGTCAGCAAGGAGTGTTTGGGCGGGAGGAGAAGGATGCCTCACTTGTCCTCCTCACTGACAATTATTTGTCATATACATGTCCTGTGCAGTTTTTTGTTTACTAAGCCTCAAAGGCAAACAGAAATGTATTCCAATGTTCAATGCCAAAAAAGCACAATTAACCCAATAAAACCAGGAAAGAATCTGTGTAACCACTTAAACCAGGGGTTTTCAACTGGTGGTCCGTGGACCACTGGTGGTCCGTGAGGGTGTTGCTTGTGGTCCCTGACCATGCATTTTGTAATGAAGGAAAGTTAAGATTTGTATTTTTATTTTTATTCCACGGAACACTGTGACCTACAGTATGATGATGTGTCAATGTTGTCAGTTACTGGGAAGTTGGAGGTCAATTCCACAGAAAAGGGAGTATCTCGGGAGAATCTCCAGAAGAGGAAGTTGTACTGGATTGTACCTGGTTGGCCACGTTGATTGTTGTACCTGGTTGGCCACGTTGATATTTAGTCAGGGTGGTGGTCCCTGGTTCACAATCAGTTGAAAACTCCTGACTTAAACCATTAATTTATACTTTGGTTATTAAAGAAATATCAGATATACAAGCTCATAGCACATCACTTCGTGCTATGAGCTTGTAGATCTGCTATTTTTGAAAAATCGTGAAAATGTTAGAAAATCTTTGAATATATATTTTTTTCAAAGCAAACATTTTTAACTCAAATCTTTGCTTCTGAGGGTCCCTGGAACAAAATATTTTGTTCCATTTTGAGATGGGGGGGTCGGTGTTCAAATATAAAACTTATTTTTTACATGAAAACGAACCACTGATATAGCAACATGGGTTTTTCAGAAAACTGTTAGGTTTTAGAAGACAGTTCAGATCAGCCTCAGGTCTTAATGGGTTAAATTGTTAATCGCAATGATTTTATATGTCAATTAATCGTCAAGTAAAATGTCATGATGTGACCCTCCTAAATTACAGGTTTCAAGAAGGAGTACCAGAAAGTGGGCCAGTCGTTCAGGCTGCTGGGGCAGGCCTTCGAGCTGGACCAGCAGGCCTACTCGGCGGGCCTCAACCGAGCCATCGCCGGCACCGGAGAGGCTTACGAGGCCATCGGGGATTATTTCGCTGAGCAGCCTCGTCAGGACCTGGCTCCAATATCAGACCTGCTAGATATCTACCGGGGACACCTGGCCAACTATCCCGACATCATACACGTACAGAAAGGTAAGAGGAGTCCTTCTCTAAGCCAGTGTTTTCAAAACATAGTGTCACGGACACGTTTTTATGGGATGAGTACATTTCATGTTTTTTTTGTTTTTTTCCTTCCTATAAAAAAATAACATTCTAACGTTCTTCTGGAAAAAAAGAAAGAAAGGGTGTCTACAAGTATGTCTACAAGCTCTCAGTGTGTTGCATTGCAATGCATTGTGAGCTTACATACAGTATGTCAGATATTGAGGAGACACCAAATTCCTCTTTTTGTATCTCTTTTGGGGTCTCAAGATGAACATCTTTGGGATAGCTGGCCTGCTCTGAAGAGTTTTATGTTTGGTTGAACCTCCTTTTACTTTCTCATGTGAAACAATGGAAACAATGTGTTTTTGATTGAATTGTTTATGTCCTTAATGAAATTCCCCAGAAAATTGACTGTGAATCATTCAATACAAAGGCAGTCAATAGAGACAGTGATGTGGACTTGCAGTGAGAAAAGAAAGTACAACATCTGTTTTCATTTATTAAATCGCAACGTCAGTCTGGAGGTCTAGAACTGAAACCAGCCCTGATCCATTCAAACTCTGTGCTTTGTGGAGAGAGCCTGTATCCCATTGTCCAACGTCCACATACACGCACGTGCACGCGCGCGCACACACACACACACACACACACACACACACACACACACACACACACACACACACACACACACACACACACACACACACACACACACACACACACACACACACACACACACACACACACACACACACACACACACACATGCTCTTTCTATAGTCACACACACACACACACACACACACACACACACACACACACACACACACACACACACACACACACACGCACGCACAGGGGAGTGCTCTAGGCTGAACTCCCTGCAGAGTGGGAGTGGGGAGGTGCTGCCTGCTGGCAGATAAATCCCTTACGTCTGCCAAACATAGAGGCACTGTTTCACAGTCCCATCAGCCCTGTTCTATAGCCTGCAAACACTGGCTGGAAAACACAGCCTGAATCCTAATACTCTGTGACTGACAACTATTGCATTTACTTGGCTTTAACCCATTAAGGCCTGAGGTTCCGATTCTACAAATGTCTTCTAAAGCCTAACAGTTTTCTGAAAAACATATGTCAGTGGTTCTCAAACGTTTCCATGTCAAGGACCTCCAACGTTACATGTATTTGGCCGCCGACCCCCCCATCTGAAAATATTTCCAGGGACCCCCAGAAGCAAAGACTTGAGTTAAAAATGTTTGCTTTAAAAATATATATATAAGTTTTTCAAAAATTACAGATATACAAAGGATCAATGGAACTAACTTAGTATAGTAGTATAAGTTCCTATTTAGCAGTATCACAATGAAAACAAAATGTTCAAGGTTTTAAAGAAAAATACATTTATGTATTTTTATATTATATAAAATATTGTTTTATTAATGTTGTATTATCATTAAAATCTTAGTGTTTTGTCAATTATTTGGGGGCGCTCTTGCAATATCCTCATGAGCACCAGCCTACAGGTTGAGAATCACTGCTGTTGTTTGTTGATTGTTTTGTTTGAATTACCACTAATAATCGCAGTGAAAATACAGCCTGGGGCTACACAAAAGTTATCTCATTCCGTCCCAGTTCCCATGACAGTTGTTGTGGTTTGTCAGACTGTGTTGGCGAGCGCGAGGCCAGTTGTTTTCAAACAAACTCTCCCGTTCCACTTTTTTTGACAGCAGAAAGCCAGAGAGAGAGGCCTGCAGGGCCCTTTCCATGTCAAAGACATTAATCCTCCTTCCCAACACAGCAAGTCCACATTCCACACATATTTATAGCGGCGAGTTTCTCTAATACAGCACTTCTCGTCCTATTACAAAAACATATGGACGTAACCTAGAACTGATTTGTTCAGGGGAACATAAACTAGTTTCCTTACACTTAGAATAGGACATGCTTTTCTTTTGAAGGAATAATATAATGAAGCGTCTCTTTACATTATTCGTCCCTCTCTACCTCCTCTGAGCTCCAGGCAGGGCTCCTCTGTGGTTAGAGTGACCAGATGTCCCGGTTTGCCCGGGAGTGTCCCGGTTTGCCCGGAATTGTCCCGGTTTCAACTGGGAGTCCCGACAAATATCTGTAAAACACTAAAATGTCTACCCTACCATATAGTGCCGGTTTTCACCACAGTTTTACACTTATTTTGAGTGCTTACCTAGATGTTTATCATGTTCTGTTCTGTTCAAAAGTGCTGTCACTTAGTTGTGCTAAAGTGCTATAATAATTGATGAAAACACTATTTTGAAATACATTTTATCCTATTTTAAATTGCCTAGTGGGAGGACTTCCTGTTCTGTCCGTTCGCCTTGTTCTACCACACCAGTCGTGGATTTGCCTCCACACAATGCACAAATAATAATGCATGGCATGGGGAATCCACTACACTACATTTCATGCTTGCAAATTTCATATTTACCGTACACTGTGTATTTGTACATTATCGCGTTCGTGATGTGATGTGTTGTTAGGGCTGTCACGATTATGTTAAGCTTTACTTGACGATTAATTGTCATACAAATAAATGCGATCAACGATTTAATTGTGTGGCTTTTAGGCCTTGTAAACAAAAGTTGCACAGGGCAGTTATGACAAAAAAGTACAGTAAATACACAAAGAAATTACTGACAATGGTCAATACCAATGTGTTATGGCCAGTGGTGGACAGTAACGGAGTAAATTTACTTGAGTACTGTACTTAAGTACAGATTTTGAGTATTTTTTAATACTTTTTACTTTCACTCAAATACATTTCCAAGGAAGACTGTGAAGTACAACTGTAGTTACTTTTAGGTTGGCTGTTCTTTTTTGAAATTGTATTCCTTCTTCCCTAAAATGCAATTGGCCACATGCTTCTTCAAAGAAGGAAACCTATCACAGTACACACTCTCCACTGTGGGATCTACATCATGGGTATTCAACAGGGGATCCGTGACCCCTAGGCGGTCCTCGGAGTCACTGCAGGGGGGCCACCCATTTTTATTTTCTGATACTTTTTTTGTTTTGTTTTAAATGTCTGAAAATATGCATGAATCCAACGTACTATTAGCAACTATCAATTGTAAGAAAGATTACCCAACTATACCTCCAACCCCCACTGTGTGGAGGACAGTAGCAATTTAAGCAACAGATAAGTTAAACAATATAGACCCAGTCTAGTAAAAGTGTACATACGTCCCTAATACAAAGCTTGTCAACAGAACCTACTGTATGTAGCAAGTTCACACTTTTGAGTGTTACTTGCATAGTGTCCTATAATGTGAAAAGTGTTGCATAGCAAGTGCTGACAACTTGAACTTAATTTGCTATTTTCGTGCCTTTTATACTCTGGTTTTAATAAGAAACATGGAGACTGCAATGCTCAACTAAAATGTTTTCAGACTTATCAGAATGAGACTACAAAGCGACCTAACCTACATTGTATTGAATGAGAGCAGGGTGGAGAGCAACTGCGGTTCAGCAAGACCGATATTTAAATAAGAGAAGGGCAATTTCTCCTACGAAAGTAAACAGGCAAGCACTGGTTGGCTACTATGTGTGCACCTGATCTGCCTGCTACACAGGTTACAGGTGTAAATTTGACCATTAGTATCTGTACTTTTACTCAAGTACTGGGGTTGAGTACCACCTCTGATTATGGCCAAAATATGCCATATTTAATATTGTATACTATATGTTTTCAGATGGGGGTCCTTGACATAAAAATGTTTGAAAACCACTGGTTTAGACAACAGTAGGAAACAAGCCCAAATAAGCAACTACACTTTAGAAACAAGCCCAAAAAAACCCCAACCCACAACCACCAATATTTACAAGCCCCAAACAAGCCCCAAAGTCACTTATAATAAGCAGACATGGCAACACTGCTGTGAGGTTCCAGGCAGGGCTACATCTGATTTGAATGAGAGCTGAGATTCCAGGCGCTCTGGTCCTGTGTTGCCCTGGGACTGTTGGAATGCAAGGATTAGGTTCCCCCCCTCCTCCTCTTCCTCCTTTTCTCTCTCTCTCACTCTTCTTCCCCCTCCCCTGCCTTCCCTTCTTCTCTCTCTTAGTGATAGCAAAAGAGGGGGTGGGGTGTTGTTGGCGGGGCTTACAGCTCTGTAATCTCACTGGCCTGAAGGGGCGCAAAGTCCAAGTTGATTTCAGTTCATTGGCGCTTGGATGCGCACAGTAAGATCTAACGTGTTCAATGTTCATTTAACTGAGTCTAAACATTGACCTCCGTTTTATACTCAGTGTTAAATTAAGGATCTTAAGGTGCAATTATGAGTGTGTTTGTGTGTGGGTGCGTGTCTGTCTGTGCGTGTTTTTGTGTGTGTGTGTGTGTGTGTGTGTGTGTGTGTGTGTGTGTGTGTGTGTGTGTGTGTGTGTGTGTGTGTGTGTGTGTGTGTGTGTGTGTGTGTGTGTGTGTGTGTGTGTGTGTGAGAGAGAGAGAGAGAGAGAAAGAAAGAAAGAGAGACTACACTTCCCTTCTCTTTGTTAAAGAATGTTAGTGAGGTAAGAGACTGAGTCATTTCTTCCACTGAGCTTTGCTCAAGTTTGAACATAAGTTACTCCTAGTCTCACACATGAATCATTTTGCTTATGAAGCAATTGCTGTTCTCCCTCATAGACAAGTCACACACTTGAAAAAGGCCCATTCATCGAGTCTCTCTGAACAACATCAGAGGAGTTAAAAAGTGTCTAACCCTAACCCTGGGGGGAACAAAAAGTACATTTTGATGTGTGAAATCTTCTGACTTTTCTGCTTTGTAGCTTAGTGGGTAGAGAGGCTGTCTGGTAATCAGACGGTCGACAGTTTTCCCCCCCCGGTCCGCCCAGTATATGCACCCCTCTCCCTGAGTGCTCAACATGACCATCTGAGCAGTAATCAGATGGGTGAGGCTGATACAGTATATCATGCTGTCATGTTATCTTGTGTTGATAAATGCTGGATGCTACTGTCTTTAATATGCTGCTCAGTTTTAATTCACTGCACTTTAGGATTTTATGCTTATTTTAGTTAGTTCTTTTCTTGTACACTGCTGGTCCTGAGTACGATTTTCGTTTCATGTGCAAGCATGTAGCAAATAAATTGAACCTGGGACCAGAGCTAGGTGTTCCTGGCTTTCTTTTCCCCTGAGGGTTCCAGGTTAAGCCTGTCTGGTCGTGTTGGGAGAGTGGTTTGAGGTTTCGTCAAGGTGTGCCCAGTCCAGCCCCAGATGCATTATAATACATTAATAATACATTAATTAAGTTCACCTCACCCTCCTTCTTTCCCCTCTTCCATCCCTCTTGCTCCTCCCTCCTTCCATCCCTCTCCTCCTCCCTTATTCCATTCCTCTGTCCTCCCTACTTCCATCCCTGTCTCATCCCTCGCTTCCTCCTCTTTTCGTTCAGGCGCTCTGACAAAGGTGAAGGAGTGTCCGAAGCAGGAGGGGGAGCTGCACGACCGCTGTAACATCATTTCCTGTGCCACGCTGGCTGAGATCCAGCACTTCCACCGCACGCGTGTACGGGACTTCCGCTCTCAGATGCAGCATCACCTGCAACAGCAGATCCTCTTCTTCCAGAAGATCACCACCAAGCTGCAGGACACCCTGGAGAGATACGACGATGACCAATAGAGGGGGGATAATCCTGAGGGTTAATTTAAACACTTAAGTGTATTTTTGTTGGGGGAAATACCTTTTTGTTTGAAAGTTAAAGCTCTATATTCATATATTTGTTCAGTAACAGGGGTCTCTCCAGCTCTTTCATAAACAGAAAATACAGTGTCAGGTCCGGATACCAATTTTGTCCAATCAGGAAAGAGAACAACATAAAGATAATTTATCAGCTTCAATTTGATACTGTTCCAGTTCCAATTTTATCTGCTAGATATGTTGTCTCATCAATTCTAATTGAACTTGTTTATCCTGAATCCTGTTTGAGTTCTCTTTCCTGATTGGATATAAATTGGGATCCCAACCTGAAAATGTATTTTCTGTTTTACTAAAGAGCTGGAGAGACGGGGAAACCCCTGTTACTGAACAAGGCAAGCACTTGATAACAATGATAACTATGTAACTAAACTAAGTATCACTTACCCCGTGGCCCTATTTTATACTTTGTCGCATCGCATTATGGTGTGGCATGAAAATAGCAGATCTACAAGCTCACAACATGACACACTGTGACACGTGAACTTGTATATCTACTATTTACGCGATTTTGTGACAGTTTTTGTAACCGTTTGACCATTTTTTTAAAGAGAACATAATGCCTATAATGACATATCCAAAATAGGGACACCTGGTTGAAAGTGGTCTGAACTCTCAGAGTTAAACTAACCCTCAGGATTTTACCACCGCTCGTTATGTACAGTACATTGTTCAGGACTGAATTCTGTTCCATTTCATCCTCCTCAGTGATTTGTTGATTCAAATCGGACCTATAAATAGGGGGGATTTATACAGATATACCATCTGATAACATCAGCCCTGTTCAGCTGGAGAGAGTTCCAGGGATCTCCTTAGGGCAGGACAGAATGAACTTCGTTTGAACCTTGGACACTCGCACCAGTAACATGACGTGTAATCAGATTGACAAAGCTGCCTTTCACTTCCTGGTTTGGGGTCCTGTGCTCCATCAGCCCCACTATGCAAAGAAGACCATGGATACATCGATAGTTCCCAACAGTGATAGGGACTTAATTTAAAGACTGATTCAAAGATATCGTATATATATATACACATATACATGTATTATTTTAACTTGAATGTCTCACCTGTTCAGTATTGTTTTCAGAGGACATTGGAGTGGTGAAACTAAATGTTTTTGCACCACTGGACAGAACGTGGACAGTGTTTCCACCTCTGGAGCTCGATTTTCATCATGAAAAAAAAGACTGTGGTACTTCTAATAGGAAATGTTTCTTATATTATAGACTTATGTGTTCTGTTGACAGATATCAGTTTACATCATCAATACATCTCCTGAGTTTTATCACTGGCTCTCAGCTCAGGTGCTGTTGTCCAAACTACTGCTGGTTCTTTGTTCTACTAGTTGACTGCATTCAGGGCTCCTGAATGGGTGGGTGGGGGTGGGGGTTAACCACTTTAGCCCTATATACATTGTATGACAAATAGCAAAAAAAGAAAATCGATCTGCAAGCATATTATTTGTCACATTTTGACTCATTGTGAGCTTGTAGGTGGGCTATTTTCCCTATTTCACTTAAAGGAAAGACAACATTTTTAAATGGTTAATGTGGTTAACATACAATCTTATTAAATTGGTAAGTTGTGATATTATCAAACATAAATATGAAACGTTTCAGGCTGTCTGCATTTCCCAAAAGGAAATGCATGTATTATACAGTATGTATGTATTCATTCAGACCAGAAAAATTAATGACCAGAGGGAGGTTATCAAACACAGAGGCATGGTTTAACCCATTAAGACCTGAGGTTGATTCTTCTAAAACAGTTTTCTGAAAAACGTATGTTGCTATATCAGTGGTTTTCAAACTTTTTTCAAACAAAATGTCAAGGACCCCGGAAATGATATGTAGGCTATTTGGCCGTGGACCCCCCCCCCTCCCCCATCTCAAAATATTTTGTTCCAGGGACCCCCAGACACAAGTTTTCAAAAATAGCAGATCTACAAGCTCGCAGCGCGGAACGAAGAGCTTGAATATCTTTTATTTTTGAATAGCCAACGCTAAAATCTAAAATGAACGATTATTTCCCGGTTTTAATAGGTTAACACCCCCCAATCCCCATCACAAATTCACCAGGTGTCCCAGTTGGAGCAGAGACGGCACCAGTACTCTTGCCCTCCAGGACTTACACCACTGCTCTGTGAGTGTCTGTAACAATGTAGGTGAGAACCACTGCTGTATGGCAACACAACAGTGTCTGTATACCTTTTCATCATTTCATAAACATGTAATAGAAGTCCCAAAAGTGGAGTCCAACTAGCCTGGTAAATCAACCCGGTTGCGGAAATCACATTGAATTCCGGGACCAGGAGTCCCAACGGGCTTGAGCCAAGTATGGAATGAAAGTGTTTTGATGCCCAAAGAGGACAGTATAGGACAGGATATAGGCAAAGGTCTTCCTCAGAGACCTGTTGTCTGATGTCAGTAAACCCCTGCAATAAACATGCAGACTTTATGAGTGCTCCACTGTCTTACTTCCAGTAGTCCAGAGAGGTATAAAGCTTTGCATGTGCAAGATGACACCGTAATCAGATCAGCTAAAAACACATACTGCAAGGCCGGGGTATAAATGCAACATTCAATAACCCAACATCCAATAATAACCCAAGCCTCTCCCGGAGGCTCAGACATGTAACATTCATTGTCAACACACCCACATACAACAATATTGCCTCTTTTCGGCAACAAGAACTGAGTGACCCATGCTGTGCCAACCATGTAAAGTATTTCACAGCTTCTGGATTTGTTTCCATACACTATGGCTCGGTTTCAGATAAGGTTCTCAGACACAATGAAGACACAATATGTATGTTAATTCCAGGTGTAAAGGGCTTCTGTATAAATGTGTTAGTAGTCAATTTTTACACTCTGATTTAATTCATTTTGGGTTCCAGGATGAAACGTTTTGAAAGGTTTAATGGTACATGATCTCAAAATAGCTGGACAATCTATCATAGGTTATCCTAACCACAAGAAAATCAACTGAATGTATACCACAACAGTACATTTAATGTACCATCACTCACTCTCTCTAAATATCTCTGGTAAATGTTGCTGTACTGGTACTTTAAAGAATGTTCTAACAACCCAGCCCTTAAGTTTACTTTACAAGGCTTAGACAGAGGCCAGGCAGAAAGCTATATGAGTATTATTAAAGTGTTACTTAAATTCTGGATGTACCGTAAAGGTCAAAATTGCAATCTTATAATGTACTTCAATCATGTATCTCTACAAAGACGTTTGAGTACATTGATAACTTTGCTAACATATAACCTGTTATTTCACTATTATGTTGTAACAATGGACTTGTCTCATGTTCATGTTCTGTTCAACACACATGCATGCTCTCTATTTACATACATTCACAGCGAGCTGGCCTGCGTATAGCCACAGACTTGATTCAACTCCAGCTGTGTGCCCAAGGGCACAATGTAAATATACAATGAGGGAAAATAAACATTTTCCTTCCCACATTAAAGCTTATCACTGTCCGCACACTCAAACCAAACCAACGCCCACAAGACGCTACACATCATGTTAGGGGGTACTCCAATATCCTGTACTTTTGAGCCTCTTTAAACTGGACCCGAGAGCTTTGTTGTTATGGGAACGTTTGGTAAACTGCCAAAACACAATCCTGAATTTCATCATTTGTATCAGCTATGAAAAGTTTACCACATGTTGGAAAAACCTCAACCATTATTGTGCTGAAAAGATAATGTGGTACATGTGTTGAGTAACATTTTCTCGCTCACATTTAGTCCAAAAGGAGACCCTCATTTATTTCTGGGCTTGTAAACAATTAAGATGACACAACATGTATCTACAGTATCTCATCATCATATGACATACATTTACTGTAACTGACCTTCTTAACACAATCAAATCCTGCTGTGTCAATGAACTCTTGGAGTGTAAACATGTGCAGTAGCCTAAATGTTTACACTCCTAGAGTTAATTAAAATGATGGGTACATGATGTACCCACTTTTACGCTCCTAGAGGTCTAGCGTTAAATTGCCAGGAATGTGCTGTGCAGAAGATGGCCAGTCAAGTGTGAGACAGACATTCCCTGTTATCTGACTCCAGTCGACAGACAGCAGGTCATATTACTGTGTGTGACCCCAGGACATTCATTATTTAAACCCGCCTCTTGTTCCTGTCTTCTCATTTTTCTTTAAGTCACTTATTTTCTCCTTTTTTTGTTTGTTGGATAAATCAGTACAACTGGTGTTATTTACTACAGGCTGATTGCAAGCCTGGTGCATGTTTGTGAATACATTCATGTTTGTAGAATAGATAGATACAGAGAGAGAGAGAGAGAGAGAGAGAGAGAGAGAGAGAGAGAGAGAGAGAGAGAGAAACCTTTATTGATCCTCTTGGGGAAATCCAGGTGTTGTAGCAGCACCCAACCAGGTATACAGGTAGAGTATATCTCTATAGTCTAACAACTTTTGATGAATCCTACATAAAAGTTGGATAACCATAAACAAACCTGATACGGACAGGCCTAATTATGGCCCATCTTACTATTCTCCAGCAGGAGGTGTGATTCAGCTATATTTGTTTAAATTATTTCCCATGTTTTTGATTAGCCATACCAGCTGGCTACAGTGAAATTGCTTTAAAGAAAAAAAAAAGTAATAGATAAATAAAATAGACCCGATCTAGTTCGATTTTGTAATATTTTTGACAATGATGACATGCCCAAAATAGGGCATGCAGGTTGAAAGTGGTTACATGCAAAATAATCGTACAAATTAAATTGTTTTAATTTATTTATTCATCTTTAATCTTTTCCCTTTTTTCCATTTTCCTCTACTTTTCAATTGCCCCACTGAAAACCACTGCTGACACATTTATACCACCGGGCCAAAGATGATAATGTGCAGAAGATAATGGTTTTGCCCCTTTGTTGTCAGTGTCTGCAGCTAATCTCACCAACCACTACACTGATCAGCGTCACATTTCTTGTGCATGCTGCCAGTTGGCCAAGGTATCCAAATATTTTTCACATTTTGTGAATATCTTTGTGAATATTGTCCACACCTGTAAATTCCAGGAATATTTTGTCTGTGTATTTGTCCTGGGTTTTTGCCCAAATATGGAGATGGCTGATGTCATAGTACTAGTACTATACTATACTCATAAATTACTAATGTTATAGGCAGGTATAGAGTACCGAAGTCCTGACGTCACTCGTTCATCCCTTGGGTCGCGGAAGTATTTTCTCTATGGAGAATAACATTGGGTCATCTTAGAATCGTCTCATACAAGAATTATGGTCCAAAAATAAACAAACTGTCCCGGCAATATTGTCAGCGAGGAGGCTCTGTATCATTTATTATAGTCAGTCACTCATATTTGATACTGTCTGTTTCTGACAATTTCATAAACATTTAAATCAATGGGGATCTGATCAGTCTGAAACCATGCCCAAATGTTGAGATTATTGTGACGTCATTGATGTACTGTTAGTACCTCAAGACCTTTTTTCCCCCTGTTGTATCGATGCAGGAACAATATGGCTTTTATTTCAGCGTGCTAACTTGTAAGAGAAAGGCTGTGGTTTCTATTAGCTTAGTTGGAATACCCATTGATGATGTCATTGGTAGGCAGGTTTCTGAACTGTCCATAGCTCACCACATCTGACCACTTAAGCTGCCGTGTTAAGTGGTCAGATGAGTGGGCCCCGTGCATTTTCAGAAAATTATTATTTTAATGATTAATCAATCGATTGGGATTCAGCTTGGATCAAAGGAACCAACGTAATATACTTCCTATTTATCGGTATCGCTATGAAAAGTCATTTTCAAGACCTTAAAGAACACCATGCAATTTTTTTTACATCATTCCTTAAATATTATTAATCGTGGTGTTTATTGGGGTCCATTTGCAACACCACAGGTTGGGACTCGCTGCTCCATATAGTTAGCTCTATGACGTCCCTATTGTCATTACAGCATGGCTCTGTAAAGAGCTATTTTTGCACACTGCCTCGCTGTGTCAAAGTGTCCCTGAGCAAGGCACTTTCCCCTTAACACATCTAGAAGCTTACAATGCATTGTGAGCTTTTTGCTGAATCTTTACCCCAGAATATGGACACCAGCGTTCTTGTGATTAATGGCACTTCTCCACTGCTCCTAAGATGGGTTGAATGGGCAAATGGATAAAATTGATCAATTGTGACGGCGATCATCACATTTGTGACATGACGACCGCTGTCCATCAACCCATAAGGCAATTTCAATATAGGATGTTCAAATTGTAAAGTGACGAATACGCCAAAACAACTGAAGGGGACAGTGAGAATGGCCCAGTTTGTGGCTGGAATTCGTACAGCGGCGCTGGTATGGTGCAACTAAAAGGTGTATTTATGCACCACAGAAAAATACAAAAATGACAAAAAGGGACAGACAGGCGCTCCAACAGATGACATGGTGGTAACAACTCCCAACTCCATGTCCTACCAGCTTTTATACTCAGCTGTAGTTAGTTAGTCTGGACTCCACCATGTCAAGGGGTATATTGGAGATCGTACAAGTAACAAATACATAAATTCATATACCTTTAACCCTGATAAAATTACATTCTGCATGAACTACAGGTAAGTAAAGTAATGGTTCCTTCTCCACACTACTACAACATAAAACAATATCCTTAGCCAATCCAAATATACACACCAAAACCCCCCTCTGCCATCCTGACTATGGTCCAGCCCAATTACATTGGAAGACAGTAGGTAAATGGAGATAAAGGTAATAAAGGTAAGAGTCCAATCAAACGTAACATTAAATTACACTTCTCTGTATTTCACTCTTAAAATATTAACACTTAATATGTAAATGCACTTCCCCATCATGATTCACAATCAAACATTTGTTTGTAATTCCACAGGTGGAACTCATCAGGGCTGAATGGTCAATTCAGCTCAACACGGAATGACAAACTTAAACGTTCAATTAATGTATTCAATGAATACTTAAAAGCATATATATAATAGTTACATTTATTAACTGTACAAACATCTAACTGTGCAAAGTCTGTGCAAGTTACTAAAGTGCCAATATGCTGTGCCAATAATCCATAGTCCACTCAATCACTCCGGTTACAATATACAGTACATGTGCAAGGGACGGGAAACAAAGGACCTCTTCGTTGCAGGGACTGCATAAGAATAAGGAATTGAATCATGCATATCTATACATTTCAGGAATCTTTATTTGTATGTACGTATACACGTATGTATGTACACATAGATGTATGTATGTGTGTCTGCCTGTCGTTCTTGCCCGAACATGGAGATGACTGATGTCTTAGTGCTGGCATAGATGAACTGACATCATATTCCAAGTACTGCACAAGTTTTAGAAAAAAACTATCTGGAAACAAGACAGCGTTTGATGATGGCGTGGCTCCCATGTGGATCTCGGAATTCCAGTGTATCACTCTATGAAGTGAGGTATTTAGAAAGTATTTAGTATTTTCAGTTTGATATTTCAAGAAATATAAAATATGTGGAGAAAAAAAAAACCTGTAATGGTACTTCCTTGGCCTACTGGGAAGTTTTCACCAAAAATGTGGTGCTAGTCGGTCCAGCGGGTTCACGAGATTAGCCCAGGACAAACAGACAGACAGACGCATTTGTAGAGATCTTGCCTCTTACAGAGCCACACACAAAAAGGACTTGAAAGCCTCATCAAAAAAATCCTGGACACATAAGTCCATTTTTATTGTTTTAGTTCGAGTTGTTATCTTCTAGATCTGTTTCTCAACGGCAGGTCTGGGGACCACCCGGGGTCCAAATGGATCCTTATAGGTCTGTAACTCTTGAGAGTGTTATACATGGAACAACCACATTTGGTTTCATGTGTACATTCAGAGTTAAATAAACACAGATGATTTTACAGTGTACATTGGGGTCCCAGAGATAAACGTGGTATTGAATGGGGGTCTGTGGCCTAATGTATATCAAACTGAGAGTCCTTGAAATTAAAAAGGTTGAGAACTACTGCTCTATATGGTGGAGGGTGTATAATTGGAACTACTATAATCCTGTTGCTGCGGGGTTCTGTCATCACGGCGATCATTCCCACGGTGATGGCTCCTGCGGGGCGGATAGGGATGATGGTCTCTGCGCGGGTGGTGGTGATGATCGTAACGCTGACGGTGACCGTCGCTGTGTGAAGACCGGTAGAGTTGAGAGAGGTGATAGTTGCTAAGGGGCGGGACATTGCTGTACTGCCCTCCTTCGTGCGCCGCTATGTCAAGGCCGTGACCAACAGCCCTGACACTTGATTGGTCGAGGGGACTGTGGTGATGGGGACTGTGGTGATGATACCTGTCGTCTCTACGCTGTTGGTGGTGGTCGTAGCGATGGTGATGGTCGTAACGCTGGTAGTAGTTGCCCACTCCGCCTGGTCCTCCTCGGGACATGTTCTGGTTGTAGTAGGCCTCTGTCTGGGACGGCATGGCGCGGTTGTCCCAAGCCCCGTGACCTCCATACTGCTGCCTTTGGAATGAAGGTTGGTTGAAGGCTGGAGGTCCCAGCAAGCTCTGCTGCCTGCAATGTGGGACAGGTGGGCGGTGATGACTGCCACTGTGAGAGGGTCGGTGGTTTCCTTGGTAGTGGTTGCTGTGGCGCGGGGCATTGCCGTACTGCCCTCTGTGTGGCGGTCTGTTGTAACTGTGACCCTGAGCCCTGAAACCGGATCGGTCGAGGTGGCCATGATTTCTGTTGGGATTAAAGCCGGGCTGGGGCCTCCAGTGGCCGTGGTTCCCTCTCTCCCAGTCCCCTGGCTTCAACACCTTATCAGGCATTGTGGTTCCAGGGAGAATGACGGCCTGGAACACGTAATCATCTATAAACTGGGGGTTACTGATCTTCACTCCAATGGCACTGTTCTGTGTGACGTCAGGCAGCATTGGAATAGGAGACTCTACAGTCGCATCTGGTAGAATGGGGTCTTCATCACGGTCTAATGTGACTTGGATTCCATGGCACAGCTCAGGGGAAATATCCATTCCCTGAAGAGATTCTGTGCGGTAGAGTTCCTGGATGAAGTCACAAAGTGGGTGGGACTTCCCTACAAACAGAACATCACTGCCCAGACTGTTCCTCCTCATCTCTTCAGGGGTGAGATCTGGGTAAACGTCAGCCAAAGCTGCCCTCAGCCTGCGTTCGTCCACAAAGGGCAACAATGCCACACCCTGCCAGGCGAATTTCTTGCCATTCAAATCGATGGCAAAGTCATCAGGGTAGAAGTCAATGATGGAGGAGTCTGGGCTGGTCATGAGATTCCTCCATGTTGGTGGCAGAAAGTTACCACTGTCTGCAGGAAACACTCCCATCAACTGCTCCAGGGGTTTGAATGGTTTGGTTTCCTCCTCAAACTTGGAGGACAATCCTTTGATATCTTTGAAGTCAGAGGCAAATGGAGCGTAGTGGAAGGGGAAGTACCACTTCCAGGAAGCACACCCCTGGTAGTAGTACTGCAGCACCCAGCAGAGTCCCTCCACGTAAGACTGAACCACCTTACGCCTGAACTCATTGTCAGTCACGTCCACGTCAAACTTGGTCTTATAATACCTCTGCTTCCAGCCCTCCTCCCATAACCTGACGTTGTCTTCAGGTTCAGGATCACTGTCACTTTCTTCTGCTTTCCTCTTGACTCTTCTGCCATCTTGAGCATTATCCCTGTTGTGCTGCTCGGTTACCTGCATGCTCATGCCATAGGCCTGATGTCCTTCATTCTGCTTGACCTGATGTCTGTCTCTTACTCCGAGGGTCTCAGGAGCAAACTGACCTGCAGTCAGGCAGGCCAGACCCTGCTCTGCCTTCATTCTCCTCTTATTCTCTTTCATCCTTCTTTTTGAGACTTCATCATCATCTTTGCGTTTCCTGAAGATGTTGTCTTCAGCCACACCGACTGCCTGCATGATGAATTCAACGCTCTCCAAGTTGACAAAGCCATTGTGCGTTAGGTAGCCTTCAGTTCTGTGTACGACTTCTTTATAAATGCCCACCAGTCTGTCTATTGCACCCTCCCTGATCTCCAAGGAAGGTAAATGAGGCAGGAAGTCATTTCCAACGAAGAAGCACAAGAACACCCAGTCATCAACACCTCTCTCAAAGTCAAAGGAGAATGGCAAATTGCCCATGGTCAGCTCCTTGTCAAGATACTCACGCAAAACATTGAGTTTGATGAAGATAAACTCCTGTTCAGATGCTCCCATGGTGTCTGCAAACACGTCATTCAATCCATGGTTCTCCATGGCCATTCCCTGGCAGTCTTTGATCCCGTGTCCCGTCTGACCACACAATGCACAGCGCTGAGGTTTGTTGGGCTTAAACTCCTCTCTGATTATGGTGAAGTTTGGCTCATGAGTAGCCAGGCCCAGCATGATCAAATCAGCATCAGCTCCACACAGGCAGTGATGTGTGTTGGGGTCATGGTTGGGCTGAGCTCTCTGTCTTCTGATGTAGTCCATAATCTTGTGTTCTCCCTCTCCAGGGACACTGGCATCAGACAAGACCACTGTGATGTTCTGCCACCCTGGGTCATTGCTCAATCTGTCTGCGATGTAGTAGCGAAGACAACAAGCAAGGTTATCCATAAACTCTGTTCCTGGAGTGATACAATTGCTGTCGAAACTCTCCTTTATCTCCTCTGGTGGGAGGTATCCTCCTCTATGGATGATCTCCTCTCGCACCCGCCGTTTCTCCTCCACTAGCTCCGCCCCTTCTTTAGAAGCACGGAATCTTCTGGAGCGTTGTTGGTTCATCTTGGCACGGGGAGCCACTCCATCGATGGCCATGTAGAGGAGCTTCCTAGGTCGGACAATATTGAACAGGCGATCAATGTGTTCAAAGATGGCAACCATCATCTCATCTTGATTTTTGGGCGCAGGTTGGTCTTCAGGATGTGTGCATGGGTGGATGATTCCATTCATGTCCAAGTACAAGTTGTCAAACTCCACTTCGTTGGGATTCGGCTTGCTAGTGTCGACGGGAATACGCACTCCATTGTACTCCTTGGACTTTTCCTCAACACAGTGAACAATAATGGATGAATACTTTTTACTCAGCCAACGGAAAAATGCTGGAACTCCCATCTCCAACAAATGATCACCTAAAAACTATAAGAACCAAAATTGTGCAAAATTATTTTTAAATGTAAATCTAAAATTGCTAGTCATAGTCATTGTCACACCTTATATAGGCTGACCAGAGCTCTGGTCTGACATCACTACAACTCAAAACCGTTCCTATGCAACACTTATTTGCACACATTTCTTTCTTAAATTCCGCTGGACCCACAGAATTTAGATTCTGCTTTCCAGCTGAGGCAACACCCTGGGGCTACACACATCATACGATATTCAATTCACCTTTACAATAGCTTCATTTTTCAAACAGATTCTTCCCAAACCTTACCCCATGGAGCATAATAACAGATTTTTCAATCTGTTATTATGCTCCATGGGGTAAGGTTTGGGAAGTCCTCACTACTCAGGTTCTTTGAGATTAGATTCTCTATGGTCTCACATCCATGGTTTTCTGAGAAAGACAAGAGTGTACTGTACCGTAAGTAACATTTTGAGGTACGTTTACTTGATTATGTACATTTTTCAATACTTTATACCATCTCAGAGACAAATATTGTAGTTATTGCTCAACAATGATTTGAAAACTTTAGTTATTATTATTACAAGTTAATTTGTAGGTATAGATTTTTATTACAAAACCTACATTAACCTACTTTTGGGGCGGTGTAACCTCCCTATAAGTGAGGTTTGGACACTGACCAATCCTGCACCGTGATTGGCCAATAGTCTACAACCCCTAACCCTTCCACAGTCAATGCAAATCTATACTTTTGCAAAGTCAGCCAATCACATTACAGCTAGTGTCATCACCACTAGCTGTAATGTGATTGGCTGACTTTGCAAATTCAGGATTGTGATTGGCTAGCGAAACACATGACACATGTGCAGCCCTTTGAATAGCAGTATGGACTTAAAAAAAACACATTTATGTTTTTTTTAAGTGAGTCATGTTGTGATGACCACACACCGCCCACTTCACACTGGGTGTGATTTTTTTTAAATACAGGACTTTTACTTGTAACAGTATTTCTATTTTATTGCTACTTTCACTCAAGTTAAAAATCAAGTAGCCTACTTCTTTCACGACTGGGTGTAAGGTCTGGACTGTGCAGATTCTATATACAGGCATCCAAATCACATTCTTATCATTTGTGGTCGAGAAAAACAAACATAAGAATCAAAAGAACATGACAACAAGTGACCCAGATATGTCTGCTCTGCATAATAGCCATATCTTGGTCAATCAGTAGCATAAATCGAAAGAAAAAGGTGGCAAGAGGTACAGGAAGAGTGAATGCTAAAGGGAGTGAGGTGTAGTCTGAAGTTGGGAGTGAGTATGCAGTTCTGACTGCAATGGGGAGTTGATTTCACAGTTTGGTAGTCAAGAGGGAGACGAATCTATCGTGTGGAGCATTGTCCAGGGTGTTTTAGGGAAGGGTCGTGCAGCATTACTGTGTTGGCTGATTTGAGTGTGAGGGGTTGTAGGCTTGGATCAGGCATTGAAGGTACTTTGGTTGCCTTGTAGGCCAACAGTGTTTTGTACTCACTCGTGCAGGCAGCAACCGAGGGAGCCAATGAAGGGAGTGGAACATTTTGTCTGGTTGAAGACCAGGCGTACTACTTCATTCTGTACCATTTAGAGGGGTTTAAGTGGGCATGCCGGGAGGACGTAGAGCCTTCGTCCTACTCCTCTCGCTCAACATTCCCTGCTGAAAGGCGCCCGCCTGCCCCAGCCTGTAGGAGTAGGTGCAGTGACAAATATCCCCCTCACCGTCCAGCTTTTCTCCCCTGAATGTGGCATGTTCGAACAGACGCTTGACCAAGCCGGATACACCGTGGTGGATTTGAACCCCCAGACTCCACGGGGGTGGACAGGTACTTTACCTCTGCACCATCCAAGCACCCTTGAATACTTTCACCCCCTGATTTCTTCACCTCCTGGGAGAAGATGGGGTACTGCTTAAGGTAGGACTCCAGGAAACGCTCAATTGTGGGCTTGGGTTCCGGCGACAGTATCTTCTCAAATGCCAATCTCTGACTGTGTCTCATCCTGTGCAGCAATGGTGCAGCCTGGTTCAAGAACATGGCCTTCATGATGACTGGACAGTTCTGTTTGTGGTTGCAGTCCATCACCTCCCGTATATTGGCCTCCAGTGGCATGTGTGTGGGGATGTGAGGACAGTTGTCTGTGTCACTAAGGGGCACTTCTTGCAGGATGTCCTCTGTGTTCCTCTGCTGTAGCTTGTCTGGCAGCACCAAGGTGTTGGCCATGCCAATGTAGGCTGGCGTGAGGTGGGTGAGCTGCTGAGAAGTGGTCACTAAGGCAGTCAACAGATCGTCTGCGCCACATTTTTCCCAGTCATTCTTCAACACGTTGTGGCTCTTCATAGCCTTCATGGCCTCTAGAATCTGTCGACCAAGCCTCAGTGTGGTGGCGACGGAAAAGGTGCCATGTTTCATGGTTTTCCTTAAATCTAATAGATTACTCCTCTGGAGTTCTGTGAGTAAGTAGTTGAAGTGTTCATTTTGTCCACAGCTCACAAAACAGCACTCATGGTCTTTACCCTGGAGTTTCTTTACTACAGCTACCTCTGTCTTTAGGACTTGTTTGGGCTGCTGGACAGACAACTCTGTTTGCATAGACGCTTGGCCAAGCCGGATGCACCACGGTGGATTCGAAGCCCTAGACTCTGCAGGGTTGGGCAGGTACTTCACCCCAGCGCCACCCGAGCATCCTTGAATACTTTGTCCTCCTGATTTCTCCACCACCTGGGAGAGGACAGGGCACTGCTTAAGGTAGGCCTCCAGGAAGCGCTCAAACGCTAGCTTGGGTTCCGGCGGATTTTGATAGGGGAGAACAACTTCAGTCCAGATCTTGGGCTTAAGGAGGATCATTAAGGAGGTGAAGAACAACCCGAGACGCTCTTGTAGGAATGGACAGTTCTGTTCGCGGTTGCAGTCCATCTCCTCCCGTACATTAGTCTCCAGCGTCGCGGGTGTGGGAATCGGAGGGCAGTTGTAAGTGTCGCTAAAGGGCTCTTTTTGCAGGATGTCCTCTGTGTTCTGCTGTAGCTTGTCTGGCAGCACCAAGGCATTGACCACGCCTATGTAGGCTGGCGTGTCCTGCTGAGAAATGGTCGCTGAGGCAGTCATAGGGAGCAGATCCTCTGTGCCACATTTCTTCCAGTCATATGGGTCGTTATCTAACATGTAGGCATCACAGAGGCGCTCTTCTTGCAAGAAGACCTCTGCGTTTTCCTGTTGTTGCTCATTTTGCAGCACCGAGGTATTGGCCATGCCTATGTCGGCTGGCATGAGATTCTGAGAAGTGGTCACTGAAACAGTCATAGTCAGCAGATTCTCTGTGCCACAATTCTCCCAGTCGCACCGGTCATTCTCCAACACGTTGGGGTTGCAGAGGCGGTCTTCCAGCAAGATGACCTCTGTGTTTTCCTGCTGTAGCTCATCTGGCAGCACAGAGGCATTGTCAGCTGGCGTGAGGTGGGTGAGCTGCTGAGAAGTGGTGGCTGAAACAGTCATAGTCAGCAGATCTTCTGTGCCACATTTCTCCCAGTCGTACGGGTTATTCTCCAACACGTTGGCATTGCAGAGGCGATCTTCCTGCAAGATGACCTCTATGTTTTCCTGCTTTAGCTCATTTGGCAACACAGAGGCATTGGCTATGTCAGCTGGCGTGAGGTGGGTGAGCTGCTGAGAAATGGTCTCTGAAGCAGTCATAGTCAGCAGATCGTCTGTGCCACATTTTCCCCTGTCGTACATTTCATTCTCCGACATGTTGGCGTCGCTGAGGTGCTGTCCTTGCAGGAAGACCTCTGTGCTTTCCTGCTGTAGCTCATCCGGTAGGATCGAGGCGTTGGCCATGTAGGCTGGCATGAGGTGGGTGAGCTGCTGAGCAGTGGTCACTATGGCGGACATGGTCTGCAGATCTTCTATGCTAGATTTCTGTGACACAGGTGTAGGGATGGGACGATGGTTGTCGGCATCACTGCGACACTCTTCTTGCAGGAACTGCTCTGTGTTCTCCTGCTGTAGCTTGTATGCTGGGGTGAGGTGGGTGAGGTGCTGAGCATTGGACGCTAAGTCAGTTGTAGTGAGAAGAATTTCTGTGCCACATTTCTCCCAGTCATACGGGTCATTCTCCAACACGTTGTGGCTCTTTATAGCGTTCTCAAACACTGATATCAGGAGCTGATAGTTAGGTTTAGTGAAGTAGTCCAAAGTTAAGATGTGTTCCAAGAAGATGCTGAACTCGGAGGGGAGGTGTTTAAGCATAAGTTGATTGTCATATGTCTCTTTGAGATTTCCTACCTGTTCTTTGTCTTTAACCTGCGTCCAGGGCAGCTGTCCAACCATGAACTCAACCAGCATGTAGAAGAGAGACCAAAGGTCATCATGGCGACCCATTTCTTTATTCTTATGTGCGTTGACAGAAGCATATCTCACAGTACCACTGAATCCAGGCGCAGAACGAGGTGGCAGGAGTTGGCAGGAGTTGGTGAACTGACGGGCCAAGCCAAAATCAAGCATATAGCAGCATCTGCATGTGCTGGCTAGTCGCCCCATGGCAAAGTTAGAGGGTTTGATGTCCCGATGCAGAAAGCCCACAGAATGGATGATTTCAATGGCCTCTAGAATCTGTCTACCAAGCCTCAGTGTGGTGGAGACAGAAAAGGTGCCATGACTCATGGTTTTTCTTAAATCTGCTAGATTACTCCCCTGCAGTTCCATGAGTACGTAGTTAAAGCGTTCATTTCGTCCACAGTCAACAAAACTGCATACATGGGCTTTACCCTGGAGTTTCTTTAGTACAGCTACCTCCGTCTTCAGGACTTGTTTGGGTTGTTGGGCAGACTCTACCTTTAAGGCTACACTGGCTTGGCTCTGCTGGTCTAAAACCTCGTATATCTCTCCGAACCCACCCCCACCTATCTTCTTCAACACTTCCCATCTCCCCACCACATCTCCCACGGACAGGATGTCGGTCTGCTCTCCAGCTCCACTCATCCCGTGTGCCCTAAGTGCTTACAAGAGCCTGCAAATCCAGGACAGATGTTCATAGCTAATTAAGCTATGCTTACTAGCTTACTATTGATTTCTCTATTTCTCTCTCCCTCTCTCTTCTTTGTCTTTTCTATCTCTCTATCTGTCTCTATAGGTTGTCCTTGGACAAAGTCAACATCTGAAGGAATCTTCACCACCTTATATAGTATAGAATAGTGCCCTATCGATGCCAACATGTTGGAGAATGACTCTTACAATTTCACACACAACACCCTTACAACATCACACACAACACACACTTTTGCCATGCATGCCTAACAATGCTGATTTGCGCAGATACCCTTGCAGCAATTGGCGGCTCCTGCCAAATCCCTCAGGGGGGATATTGTTGCGATGAAAGCTAACCTATTGTTGTTATATAGCTAACTTGCAAATTTGCAGACTGCCTTCAATAGGTTTCAATGGGCTCTAATTAATCTTATGCCGTGTTCACACCGGAATTACGCCAAGTGAAAAAAAGCTTTAATTTTCAATGTTATGTCTATGCAAATTGGCGTTTATACGCTTTTCATGAGCGTATAAACGCCTAAACGTAAAGGCGTGCTTTATTTCTCCCCAGACCCGAGCTTTGACGCTTTTATTTTTGAAGCCTAGAAACTGTTGGCGTTATTAAGCGCAATTCTAGCCAATCAGAGCACAGCAGGACCTGAGTAGGCGTGGACTACCTCGCTCAGCCAAAAAATAATGTCAGCTCGCTGCTCGCAGCCTGCTCGCAGCAGGCGCAGCAGACAGTTTTCCGAAAGAAAAATCTATTTTTTTAAATAAAGGCTGTATATGTAATATTAATGGTGAGTTGGCAAGAACATTGCATAGATATGGTCGGAAATAAAAGTATATGTGACCAACAAGTCGTGAAAGCAGTTAAAACTGGTTATGTTCCGTGAGGCAGGCCCCTCGCTCTACCAGCTCACCCCGGGGAAAGGAGCGCCCTGCTCGGGGCGGACAGGCCACACGGTCCGCTGTGGTCAGTGGACCACAGTCCGGTTTTCCGCTCGGTTTCACCGGGCGGAGCGGGGTAGATGAAAACCGGAGGCCGAATTGGACTACACACACCCACACAAAACGAATATTAAAGTTACTACATACTATCATGAATTAATAATAACCTTTATCACCGAGACACCGACAAAACACAACAGATCACTTGACCTGCTCTGCTCTGCTCTGCACTCGGCGAGCGAGTGGAAATCTCCCGGGGAGACACTGTGTGTGTGTGTGTGTGTGTGCCAGTCAGCTCGGCCTGGGGAGACGACCTGCCACGGTCCCTATATTATATATTAATATCGCTCCAGTATAGCGATATATCTCTCGATTATATATCAGATAGTGTAATTATAATTATATCACCGACAAATCACAACAGATAACTCTGACCTGCTCTGCTCTGCTGTCGGCGAGCAAGAGGAGCTCTCCCCGCCGACGCAATGAATGTGTGTGTGTGTGTGTGTGTGTGTGTGTGTGTGTGTGTGTGTGTGTGTGTGTCAGTTGTGGGAAAAGTACCTTTTTTTTTACTTAAGTAAAAGTATCAATACTGCAATATAGAAGCACCCCAAGTAAAAGTCTGGTAATCCAAATTTACTTGTAAAAGTACAAAAGTATTGGCATCACAATGTACTTAAAGTACCAAAAGTAAAAGTACTCATTATGCGGTCGTCTCGTCCCGTCCGATCCGCTGATGATAAAAGTATTGAAAATTGGAAATACTCCAGTAAAGTAAAAAATACCTCAAGTACTTAAGTACAGTACTTGAGTATATGTACTTAGTTACTTTAGCTCTGTCACTGTCCCCCTAACCATTGAATGCCGATCGTGGACTATACACACCCACAAAAACAAAATATTAAAGTTTTTAATCTAGCAGATGTACTAGACCAGGGGTATTCAACAGGGGGTCCGGGACCCCTAAGGGGTCTTCAGAGCTACTATAGGGGGTCCGCCAAATCTTTGTGTGATAGGATTTAGTTTTACATTAACCACTTGAAACCTAGAATTCCTTTTCTGAGGGGAACATTAGCCGAAAATAGCAGATCTACAAGCTCTCAATGTTGAGAGCTTGTAGATCGGCTATTTTTTGCAAAGAGGCTATAGGTGTAGAGGGAAAAAAGATCAGACTACCTAAGTAAAAAAATAAATAAATCTGAAACACAATTTTATACAATATAAAGGGGTCCCTGCTTAATCTCTCTCTCAGATAGGGGGTCCTTGGCGTGAAAACCCCTGTACTAGACCTACATCTATAGAGTAGACAGACAACAGAAGTTTAAACACGGCTCCAGTCCGGTGGTCGCGATGTGGTCGTGGGGAGATGCTAGAGAGAAAAATGTAAAATGCTATAGAGACAAAAAATGATCAATCGTTCATGAAAGTCCTTGCGGTCTTGTTTCCAATGAGGGCCTTGCTATGACATGAGTCTTAAAACCCCTTTATTTATACCATATATGTTGCCTACGAAAAATAGTAGTTTTTAATTGGTTTGTTACGTTCAGATATCGAATCGCTTCATCTCATTGCAAAAGTTGAAAGATAGATGGATAGATCACATAGATTAGAATAGGCCTATGCATATGATAGATAGATAGATAGATAGATCGTGTATTATATATATATATATATATATATATATATATATATATATATATATATATATATATATATATATATATATATATATATATATATATATATATATCTCTCAAATTTCCGAAATGTATATAGGGTTGATGAAGTGGTTTTGTATCAAAATCCACGTAGTAGTATAGTAGCCTACTAGTAACTACAGTTGTCAAATAATTGTAGTGGAGTATAAGTACAATATTTGCCTCTGGATGTAGTGGAGTAGAGCTAAAAGTATTGAAAATTGGAAATACTCCAGTAAAGTAAAAAAAAATACCTCAAGTAGTTAAGTAGGCTACAGTACTTAACTTAAGTATATGTACTTAGTTACTTTAGCTCTGTCACTGTCCCCCTATAACCATTGAACGCCGACACACGCCCACAATAACAAAATATTAAAGTTTTTAATCTATCAGATGTACATCTAATAGACAGACAACAAACTAAACAATGTAATTGAGAACAGAAGTTTAAACACAGCTCCAGTCGCCCGCCCGGTGGTCGCGATGCGGTCGTGAGGAGATGCCCCACTGGCGACTCGTAGATCTGCTATTTTCAAGCTGGTGTAGGCAGCAGGTTCTCTGGTGCTTTTTCCGCAGCATTCGCAATTTATATGAATGTTTTAGTTAGTAGCTGTGCATGTTAAAGTATTGAAGATTGTTAAACTCACTCTAGGTCTAGGACAGTGGTTCTCAAACTTTTCCATGCTAAGGACCCCCAAAATGATATGTATTTGGCCGCGGACCCCCATCTAAAATATTTTGTTTCAGGGACCCCCCCAGAAGCAAAGATTTGAGTTACAAATGTTCTCTTTAATATATATTCAAAAGTGCACACATTTTCACGTTTTTTCAAAAATAGCAGATCTACAAGCTCACAGCGCGGCACTCGGTGCCGCGCTATGAGCTTGTATATCTGCTATTTTTGAATAGCCAAAGTATAAAAGGTTAAAATTATTGTGATGCTGTATTACCACATTTTTGCTGGGGACCCCCTGGTACCCCCTCAAGGACACCTGGGGGTCCCCGGACCCCACTTTGAGAACCACTGGTCTAGACCCCTCTCCTCGGGCAAAGGAGAGGAGCACGGCATGTGTGTGTGTGTGTGTGTGTGTGTGTGTGTGTGTGTGTGTGTGTGTGTGTGTGTGTGTGTGTGTGTGTGTGTGTGTGTGTGTGTGTGTGTGTGTGTGTGTGTGTGTGTATGTATGCACACGCACACACACACACACACACGCGAGCCCCCCCCCCCCCCCCCCACACACACACACACACACACACACACACACACACACACACACACACACACACGTGTCTCTCTCTTTTTCCTAAATAGTCAGTGTATATGTCGCTCAACTAATAGCGAAGCAGATCTGAACAGATCTGTCTGTCTACAGGCTCTGGCCTTGGAGGGAGCGGGAGTCCCGCAGTCAGTCTGCCCCCGAGACAGCAGCAGCTGACCGGCGAGACGTGAAGTGAACGTCCGCTAAAAAAGCAGGAAATACGGCAACATGATTTTTTCTTTAACTTGTTAATTTGTGTATATAAAATATAGATTCCCTGTCGAATCTCCTAATTACACCAACATTATTCTTGTGAAGTAGGTAGTTTGTGCTTTTTAAAGATTTATTAAGTTCGCTTTGGTCAGTTCTAGCATGGGGAAACACCGAGCGGTGCTCCCCGTGACACAGTGCCATATGACGGCCTCATGGAGAGCAGCGTCGGGGGGTAGCGACCAGACGGCCCGTTCAGTTATTTAGCAGCTTGTTTATAAACATTCTGTAGATTTTTTTTCCATAAATAGGTTATGTAGTAACTAAATATAGACTTATTTCTCATCTGCAGCTGCTATTTTTCATTTTTGACTTCATAATGCGTTCTGCTTCGCACAGCCCGTTTTCGTCTCGCCTCGAAAAAGCTCACTTGAGGAGACTTGAGTGACAGCTCCTTGGACACGCCCAGTTTGATCAAATAACGCCAAGTCAAATGAGGTATAGGCGTTATTTTATAAAAGCGTTATTCCGGTGTGAACACAGCATTAAGCTTGTTTTAAACTCCAACAGAACAAAATGCATGGTATTTACTAGGTCTCCAAATATAAATCCCTTTACTGGTATTTACTTCTCTAAAAGGTGAACAAATTTGAGCTGGTCACATCTCATAAATACCTGGGCATTTGGCTAGATGCCAAACTCTCATTTAAGGTTCATGTATAGAACCTAATCAAAACATTAAGAGGACAAATTGGCTTCCTTTACAGAAACAGGTCCTGTTTTTCTTTTACCAGCAGAAAGACTATTGTTCAATCTGTAATAATGTCTGTATTTGACTATGGGGATATACTGTATATGCATGCTTCACTCTCCACACTGAAGCCTCTGGAAGCAGTCTACCACAGTGCTTTGCGTGTTATTACTGGCTTTGATTATCTCACCCATCACTGTATTTTATATGATAAGTGGGTTGGCCATCTCTCGCAGTTCGTAGAGAGCAACATTGTATTTTATTTATTTATAAGGCCTTGTATGGTAAACTTCCTTTATACCTATCCTCGCTTTTGGAACCGAAGGTTACTGGACATTCAACACGTTTACAAACACACATTAGATATACCAGTCCACTTAAGAGCAGTGAACAAGGAAAAACTGCTTTCATGTATTATGCTCCACACAAATGGAACAAACTTCAGGACTCTCTGAAACTGGTGCGATTGGTCTCAATAGAGACATTCAGGGTGCTTCTTGAGGGTACACTACATAGTGACTGCACCTTTTTAATATAACATCTTTCAACTATGTTTATTTGCATCTGTGACATTGTAATGTGATTCAAATGTTTGTTTCTCATTATGTATGTATTTTATGTTATCAGGGCGTCCTTGAAAAAAAGAGCTTGCTCTCAATGGGCTTCCCTGAATAAATAAAGGAAAAAGAAAGAAAGTATTGATTATGCTAAAGTTGCACTATAGTTTCGGGCATCAGTGGACACTTGTTTGGACGCAAATAACATGGCAGCCAACGTCTTTGCCTTCATTACCCAAGATTCTCTGCGTCCCTGCTCAGTCGTGCTGACGTGATACTCCATCTTTGACCTTTCTGAATGGCTTTGCAGGAACTAGCAGTGAACGAGCTTTGGTGAGCTCCATGCCCGCCTTAGTGTCTGCTTGCGTACTGTGCAGTGCGCGGTGATGAGTTTTACACAGACACACGTGGCTCATGTTTATACATGATAGAAGGTGAGTGTATGTTTGTTTCAAGGGCGGAGATGGAATTGTGGGGGGCACAAACTCAGACCTATTAACAACCACCCGCGACCGATCTTTTGAATGACGCCGAAGGTCACTCCATTTGTGATGAAGTCCGAAATAAAAGATTGATTGATTGATTGATTCCTGACATGCAGTGGTCTTCATCTGTCTCTGAACAACTTCTTGGTTACAGAATAAGACTTCCATTAAAGTTGGTTCAGCTAGCTTTTGAGACAGAGTTGGTATTACAAGATCCTGATATGAAAGGTGATCCAGTGTGTGCAGGCAATGATTAATTACAACAACAAAAAAACATAGTCTCGGCCACGCCTTCAGCCTGGCGTCAGGCAATCAGGAACTGAAAACACCTATATGACTTTCAGGGTCTTTCACTACAAAGCAATTCCAGTTTGTCTGGTCAGAATGAAGGTTACCAAGTTACCAGGTTACTTCAATTGTTCTAAAGGGATGAAATCAAGCATTACCTCCTTGGTGGGGGTATTGAGACTGTACAACTCTTATTATAAATGTGAGATTCGTTTCTGCAATGCCATTTTTGGTATTGCATTACCCACTGTGGAATTTTTCAATTTTAGATAATTTGATAGTGTTTTTAATTTTGATTCAATATGATTTATATGAAATATCAAGAATGTGTCATGTTTAAAAATAAATTGTGCTTTCATGGTCATTTCATTTTTGGGTAACAGTAATTTCAAACGTTTTGGTTTTAGGAGGGGGATTAGATTGCACTGTTAAAATCTTAGTAAAAGTATGGATGAGGAGCACAATCTTGTAAGCATAAGGCTGCTGTAGGGTGCAAATAATTTATAACAATTACTGTCTACAGAACTGTTTCTCAACAATTGGTCCACAGGTGGTCCATGGGGAAAAGTTTTAAAATGAAAATAAAATATATATATTGTGCCTTTGTTATATTAAATATAGTGTATATATTGTTGTGGGGAGGTGGGGTGGTCCTTGAAGATTGTTCGATTTATGCTATTGGTCAATTTGGTCCAAATAAGGTCGAGAACCTGGTCCATACATAAATCATAACATGTATGCTAATACAATTCTAAATACAATTCCATGTATTGTTTAAGTTGCATATTATGGCATGTACTGTAGCTACACTGAACTTCAACTCAACTTTATTGTCACATATCATAAGGTTACAGGTGTAAAAGAGTAGGTAGAATTTTTTTTTGTACAAGCTTCCAACGTTTTGCAGTTTTAAGAACAGAGTCACAAGGGTATAGAAAAGAGAAAGAAGCAAGGTTAAAGTCATATGAGACGACACAGTGTCTAATATGCAATGTCAATATACACCAAATACAATTCATTACACACCATCAAAAGGTGCAAAATTGTGCTTATGACTAGGGTCTGGGTGCTGTTGTGACACAGTATCCGTTTTGGACAAAAAGGTAGAATGTTGGAACCATATTTGTGAGAAAAGGATGGACAAGAAGTTATTTGTTACAGTGCATGTGAGGTGTGACTTATGATGACCATTATAGACTGTACATTCAACAGCACCTTTATGCCATTTATACCGTTTCACAACTAAGACGAACCTGACGCGCTCGTTGCAGTTCTTCAGACCCAGTACTGGTTGTCACTAAGAGTTGGTGTAGTTGGCCGCTGACAACCTCTGGATCCTGGACTAGCTGTTGTACAAGCATTACCATCACTTGCAATAGATCTATCATCATCATTACAACCGGTTCCAACAGTACCACATAATATACTGCCGACGCCATCAGCCTCCACAGGTCTCCATACGGTCATGGGCATGGCAGGAGACAAACTCCCCCTGAGCCCTAGGGGAACCATGGGGGAGCTCGGGCAGCTGCCGGGGCCAAGAGGGGTGACAACCACGGAGGGCATAGCCACGCTGCGCTCAGGCCTGCCCAGATAAGGGCTTCCCTCAGGCCTGCTCAGATAAGGGCTGCCCTCGAAGGGCAAAGGCACCGCCGCGAGCTCCTGGATCAGGCGCATCCGGGCCCGTTTCTCCCTGCCATGGCGGAACACCAGAATCAGAACCACGAGGATGACGATGAGAAGCAGGCAAGCCAGGAAGGGCAGGATGATGAGGAGAGGGTCCGAGGCAGCACGAGGGACCTCGAGGTAAACGGGCGGCTCCTCTGGAGGATCCTCCACCTGGACGGGAGGGGTGCGGGGCAGCGGGTCCTTTTTCTGCCCTTTGTTTCCACCTCCTCCACCCCTCGCTCTTCCTCCTCCTAGGGCTGTCACCATCATGACATTTTAGTTGACGATTAACAGTCATGGAAATAATCGTGATTAATGATTTACAGGCAATTGTGTTATAATTGTGACAGGCCTACCTCCTCCACTGCTGTTCGCCCAACGATTGTTAGACTTCAACTTGCTCAGCGTTCTGTTGGCTTTCTGTGAGCCCATCACCGTGGAGCCTCCTCGTCCTCGACCTCCTCCTCCCCCCGTCGTGGTCCTGTTCTTCATCTGGTGATGGGGCAGGATGGTGAAATGAAGCTCTGCCTTTGCCGGCTGGACATGTCCCGCCTTCACCAAGAAGATGAACGAATCGTTGCGCGGCGTGGCGGGGGCGCGACCTTGCGCCGTGGTGAGGTTAACGTTGCTGGCGGTGTCGTCGCTGAGGGTCTCCTCGATGGCGACCCGGCCTTGTACCACATCTCTGAACGTAAACGTCCTCAAGACCTCCGATGCCTGGTTGACGTCATAGGTTACCTGTGTGCATTCAGGCATAATATGCAGTAACCCCCCCCCCACACACACACACACACACACACACACACACACACACACACACACACACACACACACACACACACACACACACACACACACACACACACACACACACACACACACACACACACACACACACACAGAACTGAGCTTAGTCATGAAGTCACAGTGACAAATGTATAATTGTCTCCGCCAGGAGACTATGTTTTCACTTTCCTTCCCGCCCCCCTCGGCCAAGCTAACATTGGTCAAGCCTCACGTGACACGTGACAATACGTTGAAAGAGTGTGCTCTGATTGGCTAGTGAGACGCATGACGTATAGCGGCCTATAAATAGATGTGTCACTTTGAAAGAGTCTTGGCCTCTTTCAAAGTGAGGTAAGACAGGAGTAATCACGAAATGGCTGAGGAATGGCGGAGTAACACTTAAGACAGGATTAATCAAGTAACACTTAAGACAGGATTAATCAGGAACAGTACTGGCGGAGACCTGTGCTCCGAGGAGCACATTTTCTAGTTAAAATTGTTAATACTATTCTCATGTGAATGGGTGAATTCTGCCGACTGCTGATCGATGGTAATGCACTTTGAGGTAGGCTACATTCTATGTATGAAAGATTTACTAGACATGTAGAAATTCTAATGTGTGGTTGCCCTTGATGTAGTCTAGTGTAGCCAGACAATCAGAGCTCTCCGCCTACCGATATGGTGACATCTAAATGCAATGAATGGGGTAACACTGCGTGGAAATAACAGTATTGCAGAACCAATGCAAAGACTTTAGGGTATTCCTTCATATTATGATGGTTTTCAAAGCACTAGGCATAACGTAGGTTTGTTAACGCCCATATATTGAATATTAATTTTGATCTGTAGGCGGAGATCTCTGTCTGGCTACACAAGACGGATACAGAATAGGTGGGCACTATGGACATCTGGGCACCGCGATGTAAAATTGTCTATTTTGTCCAAAATATTTGAAAAATAGTCTTGTAATGTAAAGTATATATGATGTGAACATGCACGGTACATCATTATAAAACTTAATTTTATCCTTCAACTTCTTGTTCATGCCCCAAAATGACTACAGGTTCTGTAGCAATTTGTAGCAATTATTATTATTATAAAATATAAGACCTTAAATGTCGAATGTTTAAGCATGTTCTAATCATGTATACTTTACTTTACTCAAATATTTTATTTTTTAACATTTTGGACAAAATAGCCAATTTTACATCGAGGTGCCCAGATGTCCCTAGTGCCCACCTATCCTGATACCCACACGACTACCCCCAGTGCAACCACAGTGGTTAAAACATACCAAACACCGCCCATATTAGTTGTCTCACCTTGACCAGTTTCCCATGTTTGGGAGGAGAAAGGACCTCAAACACGGGGTCGGCCCTGCTGAGTCTAGCCAGCTCTGAGGCATCTATCATAGCTTTGCCCAGCTTCACAGCCACGCCGCTGGGCACACGCACCGGCTCCCTCAGGTAGATCAGTGGCTGCACCGTCACATTCACCACCTGCTCCACGGTTCCATTTGTAGGAACAAGAACAAAACAAAAAACAGAGGGGAGGGGGAAGGGGTCATTTCACCCACTACTTTACACCAGAAAACCTGTAATGTGACAAAAAAGTTGAGTCCGATTAAGCCAAAATAATCGCCAAAATCGAGAAAATAGCAGATCTACAATCCAAAACGCGACAAGACACAAGCTACGATATTTTAGAAATTCTTTGACATTTTTTGTTTGCCCAAAATAGGGATGCCAGGGTTAATGTGGTTAACATACATTTTAATGGTAAATTGTACATGTCATTAAAAATCTTACATATCAGACAGTCTATATTTCCCAAAAGGAAATGCATAATTAAATTCAGTCTGATCGGCCGCTGGGAACAAAACTGTGTTTTTTCAATATTTTCTGGATCAGTGCCCACTTAAAAATCTTGTGTGTTCTTAACACTTAACACAGCAGCCACAAGGCTGCCGTGCATTTTCCAGGGCACGATTATTTTAATGATGAATCAATCGATTGTGTTGCGGCTTGGATCAGTGGAAATAACATAGTATACTTTCAAGGTTTTAAAGAAAAAATACCATGATGTCTTATTTTACTTAAAGGGATAGTTCACCCAAAAAAAAACATATTTTCTGTCAATTACACACCCCATGAAGCCTTTAATTCATGGCGATTTTTTTGTTTTTGTCGCATTCCTAAGCCAATAATTTGATGACCGGCGGAAAGATGCTAATGTCTCCGGTAGGAGACTCAAAGTTGACACCTTGAGTCTTCTACTGGAGCCGCCGCCGATTGGTTGAGAACGGCTGGGGATATCAAAAGCAGGGGCATGGAAAACAAATGGAAAGCCTGACCTGGTCCATCAAGTTGTTATACACCACACCAGGGGAGGTAGCAGACACGGAGACTTTAAAGCTGTCCTCTGACGCGCTGCGGTCAGTCATGTGGTAGACGACGCGGCCAAACCGCACGTCCTCGTGTCGGAAGGCAGTGACCTCGCGGTCGTCGATGGCGACACGTCCGTGGCGAGGGGACGCGGTGACGGCGTAGATGATGTCAGCGGGCTGCTGACCGTTGGTGTGGGCCGCCAGGTGACTGGGAGTCAGGACCACAGCCACGGTCCTGCCCTGGACCAATGACAGCCCGGTGTTGTTCACCATGGACACGACCGCTTGGGTGACCATGAGGGTGAAGAGTTTATAGAGCGGGCCGTGATAACCGTCGGTTACGTTGAAGTAGAACACTCCGGTGGAGGGCTCCCCCTGGTGGTGGGAGAAGGGAAAGCACAAAGAAAACACAAAGATAAGAATATAGCTAGCTAAATTAATAAAATGAATGTTATTACCTCCAGAATCTCTAACCTCAACAGTCACTAAGACAGTGGTTCTCAACCTTTTCTGGATCAGGGCCCTCTTGACAAATCTCAAAAACATTCGCGGCCCACCTATCTGACCACTTAGCCGAATGGCTGCCGTGTTAAGTGGTCAGACAGGTGGACCGTGCATTTTCAATGATCAATCAATATTGTAAAGTATGTTTATTTTAATGATCAATCAATTGATTGTGTTCTGGCTTGGATCGTACAGTAGTATACTTTACGTTTGTATTTATTGGTATGGTATGACTTTTTAATATTAATATTAAATATCATCATTAAAATCTTAGTGTTTTGCCAATCATTTGGGGCCCCACTTGCAATATCCTCACGGCCCCTGTGGTCCCCGACCCACAGGTTGAGAACCAGTGATCTAAGATGTTCTTCTCAGACATAAAAGAGTGAAAGTCACCTTTTGTATAAAGTGCAGTCTGCCATGGTTGACATCATATTGGGTGAAGGAGGTGACAGGCTCTGGTCTCTCTCCCAGAGTCAGGTATCCGTTGTTGGGCTTACTGATCACGCCATAATGCAGCTCCTCCGGAGGGGTATCGTGGTCATCAACCTGCAATTGTAGGAGAAGCCATTAACCACGTAACCCATTAAGACCTGAGAAGGATTCTACAAATGTCCTCTAAATCCTATCAGTTTTCTGAAAAAAACATATGTTGCATATATGGTGCTCAAACGTTTTCATGTCAAGGACCACCAAAATGATATGTATTTGGACGCCGAATGTTAAAATAAATATATTCAAAGATGTTCACAATCTTTCAAAAATAGCAGATCTACAAGCTCATAGTGCGGCACGAAGTGGCGCCCTATGAGCTTGAATAGTACCTTTTGAGAACTAAGCTCAATCTAAAATGACACAGATGCTTTCCAGGTTTTAATGTCCCCCAGGGGTCTATACTTGTCCTCCTCCTTTTCACCCTCTACACATGTTATCTCTGCCGAACGAGTTGTTGTGAGCTTGTAGATCAAATGTTCGCCTATTTTGCTCAACTATTATTGTTATACATTGCAGGTAACACATCTTGCAAATATAACCACTATCCTGCAGAATGCCTGTGACTCCTAGTCACCTGCACTAGCATCTCAACCTCAGAGCTCCTCCCAGTGGGCCGCAGAGGTATTGCCCAAGTAGTAACAATTAAAATATATATAGATAAATCTATATATTTTGAAGTTTTGTAGATAGATATAGCTAACCGTTTCTGGATCAGGGCCCTCTTGAAAAATCTCAAAAACACTTGCGGCCCAAGGCTTATTATACTGTAGATTAAAGTCCTCAGTTTTTTCCTTAATTTAAGCAGAATCAATTCAGTCATTGCCGCTAACAGCGACATAGCAATAGTTTGAGGGTCATAACAATGCCCTTTTAATTATTTTAAGTATTACAATTATTTTGGTATGTGGGCCCTGATCATCTTGACACATACCCAGTTGGATCCTGAGATACAAAAGGTTGAGAACCTCAGGTATAGACTGTATTGTTCTGTTTTGTTTTGACTCTTCCACCGGTACAACCAAGTCTGACACCATTCTGTTGCTGTTCTGTTCTTTTGGAATAACTAGGCCAATGCCCAGTGTGAAGTCAGTCGGACCAGCGGTTCTCAGAACAAAGAAATTCAAATCCTCACAAATGCATGTATGGAGATCCCTGATGTCATCAACATGACTTCATAGTACTGACTTCATAGACTGGCCTACGAGTATATAGTTGACATAGGCCAGCTCTGTCAACAGAGGCAGGACAAGTAAAGCTATTTAATGTCTGTTGAGTTCGGTTACCCAGAGGAAATGAAGAAGTTGGTGATTGACGTGGACACCGGCGTGGACGACGCCCAGGCCCTCATGATGGCCATGGTCGCCCCCAACGTGGAGGTCCTGGGGATCACGTGTACCCACGGCAACACGGACCTGGAGAACGTTTGCAAGAACACGCTGCGCATTCTCAAGGTCTGCAAGAGGACGGACATCCCGGTTTACCGCGGAAGCTCAGAACCCCTGCTGGGCCGGGTCCTCCGCGCCAGTGACTTCCACGGGAAGGACGGGCTCGGAGACGCCCCCGATCCGGAGGCGCCGGGCCTGGAGCTGCTGCAGAGCGAAGGCGCCGTGGGGGCCATGATCAGGATGGTCAATGACAACCCTGGCGAGGTGACTCTGGTAGCCACAGGACCTCTCACTAACCTGGCCCTGGCGGTAAAGCTGGACCCATCCTTCCCAGAGAAACTTAAGGGACTCTATTTAATGGGAGGCAACACTGATTCCAGGGGTAACACTACAGTGTGTGGGGAGTTTAACTTTGTAGCCGACCCTGAGGCTGCTTACATCGTGTTAAACCAATTCTGCTGTCCAACCTACATCGCCAGCTGGGAGTTCGCCTGCCATAACAATCTGCCATGGTCCTTCTGTGACACCTGGTTGGCTCAAGACACTGAGAAGGCTCATTTCATGAAGAAGATTTTCAAACACACCATGAAGGTGTGTTTGGAGCTGGAGCGCTTCCAGAAGGAAATGTGTGCAGGAGTGGGTTTCACCCCCTGTGACTGCTACGCCGTAGCTGCGGCTATAGACGACACATTTGTGACAGAGAGCGAACAGGTTGCGGTAACAGTGGAACTGGATGGGACCAACACCCGAGGT
Organism: Gymnoscopelus microlampas; assembly: GCF_963454915.1. NCBI lineage: Eukaryota > Metazoa > Chordata > Actinopteri > Myctophiformes > Myctophidae > Gymnoscopelus > Gymnoscopelus microlampas. The sequence continues at coordinate 16,972,745 of NC_139958.1, forward strand.
ATGATGGTGCTGGACTATCTTGACAAGCTTAAGAAGAAACACAAGGTCTCCATCATGAAGAAGGTGGATCTGGACAAGTTCAAAACCATGCTGACGGCCGCACTAAAGTAGGCTGTAACATAAAGTAACGTTAGACAGGGCTCCCTTCAGCCCTGTCTGAAATTACAGGATTTTACCTGTATGAATGAAGGTCAAATAAAATATTACACAACGTGCACTTTTTAAAAATATCTTTTGTATTTAACTTGGTTCTCCTGTGTTTCATTCTCACCGTTGTTGCTACTATGACATATTTCGACAGGTTTGGGAGCTGCCCAGTACAACCGCAGTCTGATACTGTTGGCCACTGAGCAAATCCCCTGGTGTTGTTGGGGATTAAGTGTTTTGCTCAAGGACACTCACTGTGGGTATTGAGTGAGGGGTAAGTGTTGCTCATTCACTTCCCCCACCCAGATTTTGTCATGCCGCTACGAAAGATCAATCTGGCAAATGTCCTGTTACAAGCACGCTCTGCTAAGCTTAAGGCCAGTGCTTTTCAAAATGGGGGATGGGGCCATGGCCGTCAGGGAGTGCCAGAGCCACAAATCTGACCGCTATGCCCATATACGGTCATGTGTATATATGGGACCAACCGACTTCAAACTTTGGCCCATCGGCAAGGTCTCAAGGGAGTGCGGTGCCTGCCGTCGATTCGTTCGGATATGCGGTTGTCCAGAACCACCGAGCTGACCAATATGACCATATATAGGCATATATGGATATCCAGTTGTCCAGAACTGCCGATCTAACCGATATGCCAATATATGGGCATATAATGATGACATCAGGCATCTAGATATATGATACAAGGACTGACATAATATGTATATTATACAGAGATCTCTTTATAGGGGCATAAAAGGGACACCGGTAGACAGACACAGAGATCTCCATATATAGGCACAACGGGTACTCTGACAACGCCCCCGACACTATGACTCAGACGGATTGGCAGTGCAATGTAGGTGAGGGCCACATAGCAGCCCAAACTCTAGTTAAAATAAATTGAACAAAGTGTTACAAAATGTTCCACAATATGTACTGTATATATAAAAACAATAATAGCAAAAATTGCCTATGTACAAGCTCACAATGCGTCGAGATGTAGATTTGCCATTTCGCAATAGGGGGTCCATGGTATGGCAGAATGTGGGAACCCCTGGGGACCCCACCACTGTAATGTATGTGTGTGTGTGTGTGCTTCATGTGATTCTGGCGCACCTGCAGGTTCTCCGGGCCCAGTGTGACAGTCTCCCCCACTACCACTTTCATCGGGGTAGAGCTGGTCCTGCTGAGCGGCGGCTGGTCATTGACGGGGGTCACCGTGATGTTGAAGGTGTCTGTCAATGCCAGGAGGTCATCAAGGTCTCCCGAGTCCGAAGACGAAGTCGAGAAGCCAGTGGGAGAGGAGAGGGTGGAATACATAGGAAATGAGGAGGTGGAGGTGGAGGGGTCCAACGGAGCCACCCAAGCCCTGAATGTGAAGCTGTCGCTCCTCGTCTCGGAGTCATCGTGGGTGTATGCAATGCCAAACTTTTCCAGGGTGTGCTGGGAAAACTGGAGCTGGTACCTGAGTGGGAGAAGTGATGAGAAAGATGGACAGCAGATAGCAAAGGTGAGATTTGGTTCTCCGTTCATATTTTCATATTTACATATTACTCACTCGCTCACTATATTGCATTACATCGCATAGTGGTCATAATGGGGAGACAAAAAAAAGTTGCCAATTGTGTATTTCTCAATATTTCAACAATAGTGCCCAAAACTCCAGGCTTGATTACTTCTTGTCAAACTAAAACGTAATGCGTGATTACATAGGCCGGTACCAACACATTTCAACCAATAATAGGATGACAAGCACCTGTCAATCACTCTTCCACACAAAGCTATCATTCAATATACTAGGCCTAGGGCGTGTACCATATAGAATCTGATGCCTGACAGCAAGACCCCAGTTCCACTCCTTCAATGGATGGGCGGACCATTTGCTGCATGTCAGTCTCTCTCCTTGTTTACTCTCTCTCCCACTATATAGGCCTACTATCAATAAAAATGCATAAAATACCCCCCCCCCCAAAAAAAAAACAGAAATGTATATCAATTGCAAGAATAAAGACCAGTGGGTCTTTCATTATTAAGATAGCATCTTCAAATAAAGATATGAATATTTTAGTACACAAATAAACCAAACCAAGCTAAAACAGAGCTGTAAAAAACTAAACCCATGTACAGCAGCGCAGTGGCTCTCAACCTGTGGGTCAGGACTCCCAGGGGGTCCCCACGTGTTTTTTTGGGGGGTCCCCCGACGACAGCAAAGTGACAATATAAGGACTTTTAAAACCTTTTTAATACCTAAAAAAGGGGGGGGGGAAAAGACAAGAAAAAGACCATTACCGCATCAAAAGCAATCAACAAACTATACTATAAAAACTGGTCAACCATTGGCCAAATTGTCAAATAATATAAGAAAGAGACAAAAAAAATGAAAATAGCTGATCTACAAGCTCACAACGCTTCGTTGTGAGCTTGTAGATGGACTGAAAAGGTCGAGAACCACTGCAGTATAGCTTACCTGGTGAGGTTGTATGCCCCTGCAGCCAGAATCCCGTGTCGCGGCAGGGACGTCACATAGTACAGGACCTGGTGCCTCTGTCGCTGAGGCAGCGGAACCTTTCCCAGAAGGTTGGAGGCGTCCAGCTTGGAGCTGTCAATCACAACTCTGCCTCCCTCTGGCACCACGGCACCTGAGATGAAGAGAGTTGTTACTGACGTTAAAGGGATAGTTCACCCTCAAAATGACTTTTTCTATCGATTAGTCACCCCATGGAGATTTGAATTCATGGATATTCTTTTGCTTTTGTCGCATTCCTAAGCCAAAAGGCAGCGGTTCCAGTAGGAGACACAAAGAGTCTCCTTTGTGTCTCCTATCGGTCCACTGGTCATCAAATTATTGGCTTGCGACAAGCTCACACAGCTTGTAGATCTGCTATTTTCACAACTTTTTTTGTGACACTCTTGTATGATGAAAATATGGCATACAAAAAACATAACATTTTGAAATATGGAGATACAAGGTTTCTGCCCGACAGGAACTCTGTGAACCACCTTCTTTTTTTTTTATCCCTGTCATGGATGCGGTTCTTACCGGTATTGGCCTGCAGCTTGGTCTTGTGTCTTTGTTGTTGTTGCTGGTCTTGGTTGTTGTGGGGGTGTGAACTGGCCTGGTACGAAATGAGGATGGTGAAGACGTGTGGGGGAAGAAAAGCAGGCGGACAGGACACAGTGAAGGAGAAAGAGTCTTTAGCTGACCAGCCGACCGACTCCAGTTGGTTCTGTTCATACCAGAGCGCTCCATCATTTACCTGAATAGAGAGACAGATCCAAAGACGAGAGAGATAAATGTGACGGTTGCATTTAGTTTCCGTATGAGTAGCTGGGCACTGCTTGGCTAGGCATCCTATACATTTTATTTTCAGTGATTTGGTTGTTTCTGTTCTCTTTATATACTTTATTATTCACCTCATGTCACAACCGCGTTCTTTGTCTGTTTTTTTTTGTTGTTTTTTTTACGAATGTACATTATTGAAATGAAAATGCACTTACCTTGTGAGATTAATCTCAGAACACAAGGAAATTCTTACATTTGCACACATAGTCTCTCGAGACAAAATTGCTTCAGAAAATAAAGCGGATGTCCCTTTCTTTGTCAAGTTTTGTCATATCGGCCCTGTTTTGTTTATAAGGCCTAAATGCCACACAATTATATCGTTAATCGCAATTATATGTTTAATTATAAGTAAAATGTCATAATAGTGACATCCCTACCCACACAGGTCAAAAATACACGCATATTTGCACAGACTTTACCATGCTCTGTGTGAACGTGGACACGGAGCGGGTGGAGTTGTCTGGTAGTTTAGTGATCAGATGGCCCAGTTTAGGGGGAGAGGTCACCACAAACACCACAGAATAGTTTCCTCTGGGGTCAGGGTCGTCGTTGGTCACCACCTGAAGTTCTCTGTGAGTGACGGGCGTCACAGAGCCTGTTGGGGGAAGCAACCGTTTAATACAATAAAAATGTATGTTTCAATAAAACCTAGCCAAGAATGCATTTGAAAATCACTTTACAACTGTTTTGGAATGAAATAAATGAATGAATAATGACTGTTTGTTTTATTTTTGTATTGTATGTGCCCTTGAACGTGACACGTGAATTTGAACCAACGTCCTCTGGTCTCAACGGTGCCATCTAGTGTTTGATTCAGTGTATGTCTGTGTGCCGTGCGTGTGTGCGTTACTGTACCTGGGTAGACTTCTAATGGCTTGTTTCTCTGCAGGGTGAGCAGGAGAGAGCGAGCGACTGTGCTGAAGATCTGACGAGGTGCAAAGTTCAACCCGTCATTGACCTGGAAGTGAAATCCACCTGACAGTGCACCTATTGCAAATGCAAATATTTATGTCAACACATCAACCAGACAACATCGCACAACAGCTGCTTATTATATTATATTACTTGTTGTTGGGCTACAGTATATTCGCACATAACGTATATATCGTTGCAGTCAGACAGAAACGTGGTAGGCCAATCTCCATATTTCATGTTGTAAATGAATGCCCTACTGGCCAACTTCATCATACAAGAGTGTCACACAAAAGTAGTCAAATAGCAGATCTACAAAACCAACACATTGCGATGTGACACGTTGTGAAATTGTAGATCTGCTATTTTCACTATTTAAAAAAAATGTTTTTAAGATATTAATAAAAAGGAACTGTTTTGGACATACAAGGTTTCCAGCCGACAGCAACAATATTATACTATATTATATTCGTTCTGTTCATCGCTCTACAACCAAGAGCCATAGTCCAGCTGAAAGTTTATCTAAGTAAAGTCTGCACATTGAATAGCATTGTACAATACTTTAAAGTACTGTATAGTAATGTATGTAGTACTTTCTATTAACAGGCCATCTATCCTGACACTGCATGGTTTGTGTGAAATGGAATGTTAAATAATTGTCTGTTAATTACACATGCAAGTGTTTGACATAAACTACTCCCATGTATTCTACCCTAATGCGCTGCACTGCACTGTACTGTATTGTACTGTGGTCTCTACTCCAAGCAGCCAAATATGTTACTTGTAGTTTTGCCTGCACACCAAAAACAGTCAAAATACTTCTGTATTAGCTCAAAGTTGATGTCAACTTTGTGTTAATAATATATATTTTTTACCGTTTCTGGTGTGTGGCCTCTGCCTCTTTGAAGTTAAGCCTTTTTAGCCCAGCAGCCAGCACCCATAGTCAATGTGTTTAAGGTTTCCTTCTCAATTGTAGTTTTCTCACCACTGTGCTTGAACACCAGTTGTCTGCTCATTATGTGTATCTGGGTGAAGTTGAGGATGTGCCTGGAGGGGGCGCTCTTCAAGGCCAGGTGACCATTGCTGGGCGGGGTGACGATGTACTCCAAATCCTCTGGCCCAGTGTCCAGGTCCTCCGCACTCAGGTCATCCACTGTTATCTCTGTCACAGAGCCAACCCATACCTGAGGAGAGGAGAGGAAAAAGAAGAAAATACTTGTGTAGGGGTGCAACAGTTAATCAAACTAATCGATTTAATTGATTATAAAAAATAATCATTTAATATAATTATAGATTCATTATCAATCCATATTTTGGGCATATTATCGGTTAAACATTTCAAAAACTTAAAATAAAATAGTGCAAATAGCCGATCTACAAGCTCACAACAATGTGACGATTTGTGAGCTTGTAGATCGGCTATTTTAATCATTTTTACACAACTGGTGGTTAACTGATTCATTGATATATATATATGTTTTTTAAAACACTTTTATTATTATTTATTATTCGATTCATCGAAAAAGAAATCAAATAATGGCTATAAGTGGCCGTGTCCTTGCAGTGCTCACCTTCAGCGGCCTGTTAGCTGTGACGACAGGATTCTCGTCGTTGACAGGTAAGATGTTGATCTGAGCAGTGAAGGGGAGACTGTGCTTCATGATCTCCGTCTGGTTCGCCACGATGGTGAAGTTGTCTCTCACTGTGTCACTGCCGTCATGGACGTAGGAGATGTACTCACGCTCCACCTTCAACATAGACAAGAGGAGAATAGAACAGAGACAGGCGTTTTCCTCTCTACACAAAATCTCTTTGGCAACGTGATGCACTGCGAGCTTGTACTGTAGATACATCTTGTATATTCATGTACATGGTCGTACATGTGATGTGCGTTCATATATGTGTGCACGTTCGTGCACGCTCGCGTGTGTCTAACCTCTGCGTGAGTGAAGGCAGTGATGGCCATGCCAGGTATCCTGCTGTGTTCCAGCTGTCCGTGTCTCGGAGCCGACACCACCTGGTACACAAAGTTCATCCCTGAGAAGTGATGACTGGCGACCTTGACTGTGTCAGAGGTCAGCGGCAGGGATGACCCCTCGTCAACGGTCAAGTCAGCCACCTATCAATACAAGCCGACAAGGGATTATCATCAACCGATAAAGGGACTGATTGATTGACTGTCCGACAAACTGACCGCGGCTAACCAACTGTTAGCAACAAAGTCTTGACTTCCATAATTCATCATTCTCCGTAGACAGATCAACATAATAATGATACGCTGTTAAATTGTGCATTTAACCCATTCAATCCGGGAACGTGTGTGTCATTTTGCCGCGCTATGAGCTTGTATATCTGCTATTTTTGAATAGCCAAAGAAATCTTAAATTGACACAAATGATGCTTTCCCGGTCTTAAAGGGTTAAGGTTGTTTACAGTTCACAAGAAAATACAGAAACGTCAAATATGGATGTTTGGTGCATAATCGTATTTATGTTTTTACACTTTGAATTCATATCACCCAGCTCTAATTGTAAACATAGTTTTATAGTTATAGGCTCAGGTGTAATTGTTTTTTTTACGTAGTTGGATTTTAACACATTTGAACAAGAAACATACTGTACCTGTAAGGGGAGGAGCAGAGGAATCACATCGATCTCCAATCTGATTGGCCCAACCTGTGTCACCCCGTTGCTGGCGTCCAATAGGACGGAGTCATTGGCGCGGCCTGGGTCCCGGTTCTGGTAGAGCACCGCGCCGACGTTCACGTCCTCCTGGGTGAAGGTAGAGATGATGGGCTGTGCTCTGTTGCCCTGGAGATGTTGATTGATTGAATGGCTTTATTACAGTGGTTTTCAACCAGTGGTCCTCGGGGGGGCAGTATGAGCTTGTAGATCTGCTATTTTTGAATAGCCAATGCTAAGTGGTTAAAATGATTGTGACGCTATGTTAACTAATTTCGCTGGCCGAGTGCCGAGTGCCGCGCTATGAGCTTGTAGATCTGTGTGCATATCTTTCAATATATATATATATGTTTTAAAGCGAACATTTTTAACTCAAATCTTTGCTTCTGGGGGTCCCTGGCACAAAACATTTTCAGATGGGGGTCCGCAGCCAAATATATATCAATTTAGGGGTCCTGACATGAAAAAGGTTGAAAACCGCTTTATTATTAGACAGAAATGCAAACAGCACAGGGTATACAGTCATACATCATTTGGGCTAAATGGATAACACAAAAAAAGTTCTGGGGACTTGTTTCCATTGTGGTCCTATGTTCAATTCATCAGCACAGCATAAAAAAATACAATATCATCAACAAATATAAAACACTATATGTACAGAGATGAAATGGGGGGGGTGTAGGCAATGAATGCCATCACCTTTCTATGGGTGAAGTGAGATTTACCTCCCCTTTGGCTACCTGAAAGACGGATTTCAGGAAGCCAGTGATCAACATTGCTTTTCCACCCATCTGTCCATGTACATGTATCTATCTGTCCACCAAGTGGTGGAAAGTAACTAAGTACAACAATTTTCAACAAAGGCAAATATCTCAAAGGCAAATGTTGTACTTTTTTACTCCACTATAATTATTTGAAAAGTTTAGTTTCTTTGTAGATTTTGATTATTGCAAAACCACTTCAGCCCTATATACTTTGGCATTTTGAAAATAGCCAATCTACAAGCTCGCAATGCGACGCATTGCGAGCTTGTAGATCAGCTATTCTAAAAGGATTTGCATACATTTTATATATTTGAAAACTTAAACTAGTACTTTTGGTAGTTTAAGTATATTTTGATGCCAATACTTTTGTTCTTTTACTCAAATCAATTTTGAATACCGAACGGACTATTTCTGCAATAGCATATTGATACTTAAGTAAGTGACATAAGTAAACATGTCTGTATTTCTTCCATCGCTGTGTCTAACCATCCATCCATCAACTACGAGACAGGTATAAAAGACTTACCTTATAGTTCTCTCCAGGGTAAGCCTTCAAGATGAAACCCAGAGAAGGAGAGGTTTGGACAGAAAAAACAATCTCTGAGGGTTGGCTGTCCTCGTGAACCACCTGGAGGAAAATAATGAATTAATGCTGTGACATGAAAAGGGACAATGCCAACTGTTTATGCTGTACAGTACATGCCCATCAAGAGTGCACGCTTGCTGGGTGGTGTTTGGACACAAAACTACAAGCAAACTACAGACTTCACAGTTCATTCAAGAAAATAGTCACAATGGGGTTCAGGTCACTATATAGGTTTGCCAGGAAACACACCTGTAGCCAACAGGACTAAATTGGTCCAAACCAACTCAGTTTGAATGTGTCAAAGAGGGACACTGGACAGTAGCCTACTGAAAGTTAAAATGTGACTGAAAGCAAATACTATATCTATGACCTTAAATGAAATGAAATGTACATGTATTTTTGTGCCGGTTTATTTGAACAGAAGTGGCATATTTTATATCACCCTGATTATTTGGTCTGTCTAGTGGAAGGGGCCATGGGGTATATAAGGGCTGAACACCTTTGCCATTTTGTCAGTCTGCTGCTGCCTGTCTACTGAGGTACTCAGGAGCTGTCTCCAAGGAGGTGAAGTGTTTTGTAATTATATTAAAGGGAAACCTAAAAAAATGGTTTTAGTATTGATTAGTCACCCGATGGAGACTTGACTTCATGGATATTTTTTTGTTTTTGTCGCATTCTTAAGCCAATAATTGACCAGCGGACCGGTAGGCAGCGGTTCCGGTAGGAGACACAAAGGAAACTCTTTGTGTCTCCTAACGTAACCGCTGCCGGTCATCAAATTATTGGCTTAGGAATGCGACAAAAAACAAGACAAAACATGAATTCAAGTCTCCATGGGGTGACTAATCGATGGGGATAAAAGTCATTTTGGGGGTGAACTATCCCTTTTTAAAACCATGGTTAAAATGTATAGTTATGATAGAAGGCCTAATCATTTGTTTATTTCATGATACTTGATTCATTTTACACTGTTGTTTTTTAAATATTATTTATTTTCTATTTTACAGATATATCTGGTCTCCTTTTGTTTTGCTAATCTGCCAAACTGTGTGCTTTGCCATCATTTGATTATGTCGGGTCGTGCTAAGAGGTTGCACACTACCCTCACCCGAGACCGGTGTGTGACATTTGCTGGCAGCGGTGGCCGGATGGCAAGCCGCAGAGGTTATTCAAACAAACCTGGCAGAGGCACTCTGGGGTGCTCTCGGGTGGCAAAAACAAGCCACCAGTAAACTGAAGATGCAGCTGACCCGCCACATCACATGGAGGGTATCACCAAGGTGGTCCAGTCAGTCGGTGGTGAAGGCACCTCGTGGGAGACCAGTGGCTCCTTCCTTGTTGACAAAGTCATTATAGTAGAGGAACTTGGTGGCTTGACCGTGCAGGTAGTCCTGAGAGGGGGGGTTGGAGTGCAGAGACTGGGAGATGACAGACAATAGCTGACCTCTTGCCATCCCTGTGCATGTGCCTCAGATCTGTTTTTAAGAGAGACACCGCTGAGCCCGAAGAAAGGCGCTGATGGACATCTCTCCCACAATTTCCCATGTGGCCGTCTCGTCATCGTACTGCTCGATGCCACCCCTACAGTCATCAGTCCCTCCTAGTACGTAGAGCTTTCCATTCGCCACAGCCAGGCAAGGCCCGGAAGCGTCGCTCTCTCATGAGGACACACATGCATCACTGGTTGGTCTTTGGGTTGTAGCACTTCACCTTGTCTGACCGATCCTTAACCACCTACAACGTAGGTTCTTCCTTTGAACGAACAGGCAGCTGAACCAGCAGGATCAAAGTCCTCAACGGAATCCGGACCTCCCGCCACCAGGATCTCATCACGACATGCTGTAGACCAGCGGGGATGGACCCCCGTTGGCCTCAGTGATGTGGCAGGCCTGGGATTCAACCACACACAGACACACTTTCACACAGTCAAGGTAGGAGGGGTTGAGAAGGGCCAGACGGACATGCTCTAGCACCTTTTCAAAGCTCTGCCTGCAGGGTTGGACTGAGTTTGTCCAAAGAGAGAGAGGAACTATTCCTGCTCGTAGACAACACTGAAGTATTCCAGAATGTAACTCATGCTGCTTTTCGCCAACAGCTTACAGGAGCGTGCCTCAGTAAAGCGGTGAATCCCTACACAGTTGTTTTCATCCAGGTGACTGTCCATGTAATGACAGCAGTAGGAGTGACCACGAACAAGCCACAATAGCAACGCCTCCTCTCAGCACCTCGTGGGAGACGAGAGGGTTCTCCAGACATGCCTCGGTCGGTCCCTTGGAAGGGCCCAGGCTGCTCAGTTTCTGCCGACGTTCCTGAGCTTTCGGTTGCCGGGAGGTAATGTGACGTCACGAAAAGTAATGATGTGCCGATAACACTTTTTTTTTTTCTTTTCGATACTGATACTTTTGGGGTTGCTTTTTCGATACCGGAAGTGTATGTATATGAGTAGATATAGAGATATACAAAAAAATTATATAGAGATATCGAATATATAATATGGTTATTATATAATATATTCACCTAATCATAATATGGTTAACATATTAACCATGTATATAATAAGGTTATTTATGGGTTAATATTGTATCACCATATAATGAATATATAATAACATAGTCACCATATTATTAACTGGTTTTATGGGTTTATATATTATGGTTAATATATAAACCATATATTTAACCATACTAAATGGTTAAAATATGGTTTGCCAACTGTTTGTGCTTGTGGTAAAGACAGACACTGCCTTTCCCACTTTACCTTTATAGCCTCACATGTTCCATTATTTTCTGTTTAACATATGCATTTATCATACTACTCATTTCATTTATACAAACAACACAGAGACAATTGTTTGTTTAAAACATAACCACTTTATTTTATCTCAACAGTTTAAAGCTCCTCACCACACCAAACAAACACCCATACTTGCCGTGTCCTGTTCTGAGGATCTGAAAAGGGTAACGCATGACCACAGTGCTCCTTATATGGAGGGTAGGGGAATTGGGACATACCATTTGACAGGGGAGTGTGGGATTTTTCTGTATAAGGTATATTATGATTGAAAAGAGGTGTGGTGTTAAACATGATTAATACTTACCTTTTGAATGATTTCTGTAAAGTTTGGAAAATGTTCTTTGTTTGAGTTCACTAGTATTTTAGGTGAATGTGTTGAGGTTACCTGTCTTTTAAGACATGGTTGAGGCCACTAGGTAGAGGCCATCCAGGTAGATGATATGAGTCAGTCTAGTCTCAGGGCTGGGTCAGTAAAATCAGGGGCACCATGCAGCTGCTAAAGCTCTGCCCTTTCTATCAGTGTGACGGAGTCAGTTTAGTCTCTGGACTGTTGCTTGTTTGAAGCATGTAACTTTTGTGTTTTTTTTTTTTTTACTTTTTTTGGAATCTCTTTTTGAACATTTTTTGTGCACCTTAAGAAAAATAAATCTGGATTATTGCAACATTTGGTTTGTCATTCTGTCTACCTAGCCCTCATCAGAAATAATTATTTTACAGTGCTGTACATGCCCATCAAGAGTGCACGTTTGCTGGGTGGTGTATGGACACAGAACTACACGCAAACTACAGATTAAAACAGTTCATTCAACAAAAGTCAAAATGGGGTTCAGGTCATTATATAGGATTGCCAGGAAAACACCTGTAGCCAACGACTGATTGGGGCGAAATTGGTCCAAACCAACTTTGTTTGACTGTGTCAAAGAGGGACACTGGACAGCAGCATACTGAAAGTTAAAATATCTTATGACTGAAAGCAAATACTATATCTATTACTGTACATGTATGTTTGTATTTTCTATTTTACAGATATATCTGGTCTCCTTGTTTTGCTACTTAATAAACTGTTAAAATCTGCCAAACTGTGTGCTTTGCCATTTGATTAAGTTGGGTCGTGCTAAGAAGTGCTAACAACATCAGAGTTTAACTGACTCATGACATATGAATTCAAGCTTGGTCTGCTCTTACACAGTAAATCTTTAAAGCATAATTGGGCATTAATGTATGTGCTTTAATCATTATACCAAACAGCAGGGATGTGCTTGTTGTATGGCGATTTGCTGAGCAACTAATATCAGTCTCAAGTGCCTGCCAAAAGGTGATCGCCCATTGCTAATGTTAGCTAAATCAGGTCATTGAGGTTGTTCAAGGGTGTCCCCAGCTAAATTATGATAGTATGGAACCAAATGGACCATTACAGGTCTGGAACTCTGACAGTGTCAAAATTGAACATTTTGCTTCCAATTTTGTACACTCTCAGAGTTATGGGCTCTAATGCATACCAAACTGGGGGTCCTTGAAATAAAAAAGTGAGCTAAACATGTAACTGTCAAGGTTGTTCCACACCAGGAACGACGTGAACAAACAATACGAAATTGTGTCCCGATCATTCCACGTGGTGAATGCCTCATTCATACACCATTCACCGCACTCAGTGTGCATGAACTCATAACACAAACTTAATGCAAACGAATCGCACACAAATATACTCTCCCGGTGTGTACGGACATTATCCCAGACTGGGAAAGCATCTGTCATTATAGATTTTAACCATTATTTTATACTTTGGCAATTCAAAAATAGCAGATATACAAGCTCATAGTGCTATGAGCTTGTAGATCTACTATTTGAAAAATCATGAACATTTTTGCAAATCTTTGTTTTTAAGCGAATATTTGTAACTCAAATCTTTGCTTATGGGGGGTCCCTGGAACTAAGTATTCTGCCAAATAATTTTGGGTGGTCCTTGACATGAAAACGTTTGAGAACCACTGATATTGTAAGCAACATAAGTGTTTCAGAAAACTGTTAGGATTTAGAAGACATTTGTAGAATCGGCCTCATGTCTCAATGGGGTAAATGTGAAACTATAGATGTCGGTGTACCTCTAAGTGTTGTCTTGTGACGGTGACGCTCTGGCTCCCCTCCACCACCACAGGGGTGTTGCTGAGCACCGTGGGAGGTCTCTGGTGGCTCTCCAGGTAGATCTTCACAGCCACGCCAATGTCCAACTGCACCTCTCTGCTCCCTCTGGGGCTGCATTATAAAAAATAACTTGCATATAGGCCTATATATAGAAACAACTGACAATGACTGATACCAATAATCAAAATAAATAATGCACAAAAGAGGCCATAACTTCAATAATTGTATACATTCAAAACATTTCTAAATAGACAATAGGCTATTTCCGCAATTATTCAACACATGAATTTATGCAGATGATTGGAAAGGATTGGATAGGCGATTATGAAGAATTATTGCGATTTATCTCAAATAATCCCAATCAGGCGATTATATGTAATTATGATGGGCCTAGCCTACTCTTATGAAGGCTCATAGCCAAAACGAGTAAGCGTTCGTTAATTGGTGTGTGCCAATAAAAAAGGAAATGTGAGTACGTACTTTGTCCTCCATTGATTTGAAATTTTGGATGTGCTAATTTTTGGGGATTTTTTTCAATTCCTATTTTTGATATGTGTATACTGGATTTTGTGTCTAGCACTCCACTGACAAAACCCATTGTTGATGCGCAACCTCTTTTTCTTATTTAGGCCTACCTCCCTCTCTCTGTCGGCCCGTCCTCGACCCTCTCCCTCTCTTTAGCCCTCGCCGACACGTTGAACACATCTGACAGCTGGCGGCTGTCGTCGTGGCGGTACGCCACGCGGCCCGCCAGCAGGTCTTGCTGGGTGAACACCAAAGCAGCGTCAGTCGCCCTGATAGCGCCGCTGTCCCCGCTGTCGTGCAGGAAGAAGAGGACGCCGTGTTTGGGCCACAGGAAGACCTCGTACGTCACTTCCCGCGGGTCTCGAATGTCGAGGTTGGTGGTGACGCTGAGGTTGTCCGAGGTCAGGGTCGTGACGCCGCCTCTCTGCACCAGAAGGCCAGTGTTGTTCTTCACCTGTAGGTATGGGTCCTGAGCCTTCACCTGGGATACAGATTAAAACAGTGGTTCTCAAACATTTTCATGTCAAGGACGCCCAAATTCATATGCATTTGGCCGCGGACCCCCATCTAGAAATATGTTGTGCCAGGGACCCCATAAGAGAAGATTGGTGGTGTTAAAAAAAATCCAAAATGATTACAACAAATTCACAAAATTGAAAGATTTACAGAAGTGGTAACTTCTGCTGTAACATCTATAGCTGTAACACCCATAGCAATACATAAGCTTTCTGGTGATGCGGGCGGCATTTGCTCAAGAGGCAGAAGGTGAATGTGCTTGTGAATGGGTGAATGTAAGGCACTTTGTAAAGCGCACTGGAAAAAGGTGCTATATACACTATTATTAGGTACTGGGCACTGTCTGTGAGTGATAACTGTGTGTGTTTGGGGTGTTAGAGATGGAGCAGATAAATCTGCTAAAGTGATGTTAAGCTATTAAAGGAATAGTTCACAAAAAAATCATATTCAACGTGAAAAAGTGCTCCTCTGAGCACAGGTCTCCGCCAGGTCAGGTATGTTATTGTGGCCTAGCAATGTCCTCAGCTAAATCAGTTAATATACCATCAAAATCAGTTTAACAATTATTTTTTTAAGTTTTGAAAAATCATGAAAATGTGTGAATTTCTTTAAATAATTTTGAAAACATTTAACAACACAAATCTTCCCTTGTGGGGGTCCTGGGCAAAAAATGTATTCAGATGGGGATCCGCTGCCTTATACATATCAATGTGGGGGTCCCTGATGTGAAAATGTTTGAGAACCACTGCTCTAGAGTACTCCATTCAGTCATATTATTAAAGAACGTACAGCATAGTTCCAGCTTAATCCATTAAGACCGGGAACGCATCTGTGTATTTTAAGATTTCTTTGGTTATTCAAAAATAGCAGACATACAAACTCATAGCGCGGCACTATGAGCTTGTAGATCTGCTAAGTTTTAAAGCGAACATTTTGAACTCCGATCTGTGCTTCTGGGGGTCCCTGGAACAACATATTTTAGATGGGGCCAAAAACAAATCATTTTGGGGGTCCTTGACATGGAAACGTTGGAGCACCACTGATTTTAGATATGTATTTAGCCGCGGGCCGGACCCCCATGTGCTATATACACTGTAAATACACCACTTACCATTTATTTACCATTTAATCACCATTATAACATGTGGGAATAAGTTGGATCTAGATAAGAGTGGAATCATTTGTTCTCACCTCCAGAAGTGTTGAAACGTAATGTTTCCCATCAGTCACAAACAGCACGAAACGACCAGAACTGACTCCTCTGTGGATGAACAGGACCTTGTTCTGAGAGGAGAGGAAAGGGTGCAGGCAAGGAAAGAAAATGACAGGTAAGGAAGGTTAGGGCTATAATGCATTCTATTACAACACAGCATGATGGAGAGACAACAGGGGTGAGTGTGTTTTTATTATTAGGTACTGGGCACTGTCTGTGAGTGATAACTGTGTGTGTTTGGGGTGTTAGAGATGGAGCAGATAAATCTGCTAAAGTGATGTTAAGCTATTAAAGGAATAGTTCACAAAAAAATCATATTCAACGTGAAAAAGTGCTCCTCTGAGCACAGGTCTCCGCCAGGTCAGGTATGTTATTGTGGCCTAGCAATGTCCTCAGCTAAATCAGTTAATATACCATCAAAATCAGTTTAACAATTATTTTTTTAAGTTTTGAAAAATCATGAAAATGTGTGAATTTCTTTAAATAATTTTGAAAACATTTAACAACACAAATCTTCCCTTGTGGGGGTCCTGGGCAAAAAATGTATTCAGATGGGGATCCGCTGCCTTATACATATCAATGTGGGGGTCCCTGATGTGAAAATGTTTGAGAACCACTGCTCTAGAGTACTCCATTCAGTCATATTATTAAAGAACGTACAGCATAGTTCCAGCTTAATCCATTAAGACCGGGAACGCATCTGTGTATTTTAAGATTTCTTTGGTTATTCAAAAATAGCAGACATACAAACTCATAGCGCGGCACTATGAGCTTGTAGATCTGCTAAGTTTTAAAGCGAACATTTTGAACTCCGATCTGTGCTTCTGGGGGTCCCTGGAACAACATATTTTAGATGGGGCCAAAAACAAATCATTTTGGGGGTCCTTGACATGGAAACGTTGGAGCACCACTGATTTTAGATATGTATTTAGCCGCGGGCCGGACCCCCATCTCAAAATGTTTTGTTCCAAGGACCCCCCAGAAGCAAAGATTTGAGTTACAAATATTCTCTTTAAAAAATATTTATATTCAAAGATTTGCACACACGCAGATCTACAAGCTCACAGCACGGCACTCGCTGCCGCGTGATGAGCTTGTATATTGATTGAATGGGTTAACCAACCTGCTCCAGGTCCTGCTGAGTGAACTCATACAGCTTCTGACTGGTGTCGCTGGCCAGCACCAGCTCTCCCATGGGAATGCCCCTCCGCGTGTACACCAGCCACCCGTCCTCAAAGTCCGAGTCGTCGTCGTGGTACCGAAGATCCTCCAGTGTCAGCAGCCGCTGACCCTCGCGGGCCACGCGGAAAACCTTATCGACAACTCGGACGGGTCTCTGGTCGTTGACGAGCTGGACGGAGATATTAAAGGTGTACTCCGCGGCGTTCTTGTCCTCCTTCCTTCCGGCGTGTTTGTGGGGCTTGTAGACGGCGGCGCGAAAGGCGAAGGAGTCGTATCTGGTCTCGCTGTCGTCGTGAACATACATGAGCCTCCCCTCGGCAATGTCCTGGTTGCTGAATGTTGTTAGGTTGTCATTAAGAGACGTGGAGTTCGAGAGATTTATCCTCTTCAGCTGCCCGGAGCGAGGACTTGCCGTGACGGTATAGTGGACTGCCTTGTTTTGTGCCGTATGGACGAAGAGCACATCCTTGGTGATGACTTTGCTCTCTCCCTCCAGGATCGACAGCCCCTTGTTCACCAAGAGAGAGGCAGCCGATTCCGCCATGATGATGATTCTGAAGTCGTATTTCGCAGAGCTGGCATGTTTGGAGAACACTTTGAAGATGAACGAGTCCCTCGTGTCTTCTTGCGGCCGGTTCTCCAGTTCATATTTCACCAGGCCATCCGTGACGTTCTTCTGACTAAAGGTCATATTTCTTTCGAGAACTTTATGGTTGAACATTAGCTGGCCTTTCTTTGGCACTGTAAGGAGCCTGAAGTAGAGGTCGCTCTCCAGGAGCTTCACTCCCTTTGAGATGGCATTAAGGTCCTCTGAAGTCAAAACCTTGATTCGCACACCGTTGACCTCCATCTTGTTACGTGTGACCTTGAAGTGGATCCACCGTACCGTGATGGAAAAGACGACCTCCTCCGAGGCCTGGGAACCAATTTGGATTTTGCATTTGAAGTTGTCAGTGATGTTCTGAGTTTGGAGGCCATAGTAGGTGCTGAGGTATCTGATCCGCTCTTTCTCTAGAAGTTTCTGAGAAAAGGAAGCGGTGGGTTTCCACTCTCCGCTTGAATGTAACCTCTGGAGCTCACCATACTGAGGTGCCTGTGAGACATCATAGCGGATTTCCACTAACTGATCAGCAACATTGATCTGTACTGCAAGGTGATTGGTTGTGATGACTGAGGCCCCTCCCTGGTCCACCTCCAGTCCTGTGTTATTGGCCAGTTTGTGTTGTAGTTCCTCAGCCATGATCCTCAGAACTACAGTGTTGCTCACCTGAGGAGAGGAGAGTTTTATCATTATTTAAAAATAATCATCAATACACTTGTTAAATTAATGAATGAAGTATTTGTACTAAAGTACAAATAACGTTCTTCAATACCTTCTGACTCACATGAGGATATCTGCTTCTTTCACATTATATATAATAACATTATGAGTATAATACATTATATTATTGGTTGTGTAGACATGAAAATAATCATTGCCATGGGTAAATAGGGGGTTATGTTAACAAATTCGCTAGCTTGTTAGCAAGCAACAGTTTTTGCAGGAATATATATCAATTAGAATGTAAACATGAACTGTAAGCTGCCCTGGATAAACGTCATCTAAATGCCTCAAATGTAAACGTCAACACTAAGTCAACATGCACATCAAAAACACTCAAAGGGTGGCACATCCCAATATTCAAATCAAAGGGGGAGGAAGTACTCACATTTTCCCTTTTTTTATTGGCACACACCAATTAATGTAATGCTTACGCGTTTCAGCCAATGGCCTTCATCAGAGCATTTACACCACGTTGTATTCAACTCAATTTACACATTTTATACACTAAGACAACATGCCCTGTCCACCGTCCACCTTCACTCTGACCAGGTTGTACTTACGTTTTGTCCATCGCTGACTCTGAGAGCCAGCCTGGATGTAGGAACTCCAGTGTGGATGAAAGTGATCTTTCCCTCCTCCAGGTCAGACAAAGAGAACGAATTGATGGGTCTGGAAAATAAACGACAGAAAAGAGATTATTTTACATACATATTTATTTGACTGATCTCAAATATCTACACATTGGAAAATTAATTAATTCAATAATAAAATAATGTTGATAATATATACAGTATTATACCAAACTGTCATGGTACCAACCTGCCAGCCTACCAGGGTACCAACCTGTCAGGGTACTAGCCTACCAGGGTGCTACCACCAGGGTACTAACCTGCTAGGCCCTAGCAGGTTAGTACCCTGGTAGGCTGGTACCCTAGCAGCTAGGGTACCAGCCTACCAGGGTGCTACCACCAGGGTACTAACCTGCTAGGCCCCAGCAGGTTAGTACCCTAGTGGTAGTACCCTGGTAGGCTGGTACCCTATAGCAGCTGGGGTACCAGCCTACCAGGGTACCAACCTGCCAAGGCACCAACCTGCCAGGTAACAACCTACAAGGGCACCAGGATACCAACCTGCCTGGGCGGTCCTCAAGCTCCAGATATCCAGCATCAGTGCTGATGTTTCCCAGAGAGCTGAACATCAAGTCTTCAGCCTTACTGTCTGGATCTGATACTCTCACTGTGTTGGTGGTCAGCTGTTTGAATGTACACACACACACACGCACACACACACACACACACACACACACACACACACACACACACACACACACACACACACACACACACACACACACACACACACACACACACACACACACACACACACACACACACACACACACACAAAGAAATGTTAGGTGTTAGACATGCATGTACTGTAAGTGACAAAGAATGAAAGGTGGCATGCCTGCATGTGTGTGCACGGGCAAACAAACACACACACACACACACACACACACACACACACACACACACACACACACACACACACACACACACACACACACACACACACACACACACACACACACACACACACACAGAGCAGTGTACCTGGCGTTTGGAGTTTTTCAGCAGAGTGAAGAGGTTCCCCTCAGGCAGACTGAGCTCGGGGGGGTCGTTCACAGGACTGATGCTGATGTCAAATCGGACGGGAACGTTTCTGTTCTTCACGCTGTCAGGAAGCTCCTTACCGCTGGAGGACACTGAGAACATGAAGGAGTCACGAGTGTCCTCAGAGCCCCCGTGAACGTACGTGACCCTGCCCTGCCACAGGTCCAGCATGCTGAAAGAACTCTTCTCCTCTACTTTAACACTCCCCCTTCCCTCGCCTTTGTCCCTCTTCTCCTCTTCATCGTTGCCCCCCTCTTCCTCGACCCTCGGTAGGCCTACGCCGTGGCTGGGTGCCGGGTCGAGTGCCAGACGGCCGCTGACCGGCGGTTCCTCGATGATGAACAGCAGCTGGGACGGGTGAAGACCTAGCTGTCGTAGGTCCAGGTTCACCTAGATATTTAGACGTGTAAGCGCAGGCATTTCAATTGTATTCGTTTATATTCAATTGTAACTATTATGTGTTATTGTTGTTACTGTCCATCGTGTGTTTCCTAAACAGCATTAATTTTACCCACCCAGAATTTGTCCGGCTAGTCCAGAGATCCAAAAAGAACATTTTCAAAAGCGAGCTCCTCTAATATTTAGGACACTGATGCCTCCTATATACAGTGGTGGAAAGAGTACTCACATTTCTTACTTAAGTAAAAGTATCAATGCTGCATTGTAGAAGCACTCTGTTAAGTGAAAGTCTAAATTTACTTGAGTAAAAGTACAAATGTATTGGCATCAGAATGTACTTAAAGTACCAAAAGTAGAAAGTACTCATGTATGCAGAATGTCCAATTTCACAAGTTTTCAAATGTATAAAACTCTTTTGAAAATAGCAGATCTACAAGCTCACAATGCATCGCATCGCGACGCATTGTGAGCTTAGATTGGCAATTTTTAATTGGCCAAAATGTATATAGGGCTGAAGTGGTTACTGTAATGTTTTGTAATAATAATGAAAATCTACAAAGTAACTGTAACTAAAGTTCAAATAATTGTAGTGGAGCAAAAGTATAATATTTGCCTCTGAGATGTAGTGAAGTAGAAGTAAAAGTACTGAAAACTGGAAATACTCCAGTAAAGTAAAAGTTACTTTCCACCACTGCCTACATACAGTATAATAAATTGTAGGTTTGAAACATAAATGAATAAATATCAAGCAAAAATAATACAGGGACATGCCGTAAACACACAAACATGCTGTACTGTACCTTAATGTGCTTGGGTTCAAGTAGTGCTCTGCCTCCTTCTACTACCTCCAGTTCTTTTAACAATAGGAAGCCGGAGTTCTTCCTTCTGTCTGCACTGTTTTGACCGTTGCTGACCGGTAGCTGTTCGGTCGTGACGTCAGCCTGGGGTTGGTCCGTCGGGCTGGCGGAGGTAGACGCTTCTGGAACATTCGCGGGCTTACAACCCACAGACACGTCCTTGGTAACGGCAGCATAAGGGAGGCCCGTTCTCAGGCCGTTCACTCTGATCTCTCTTAGGCATCCTTTAAAGGATCCCCCGCCTCCAGCCAGCAAAGCTCTTGTTCCCGTCAACAGCAGCCCAGCTTGCTTCGCTTCTCTCCGGGCTCTTTCATCCAGGCCTCCCAGATAGAGAGGCCCTCTGAGCTGGAGTCCCTGGAGGTCCGGACCTAGGCTGGCGTTGGCCAGCTCCTGTCCTACCTGGAGCTGGATGATGTCGGGCAGGAGGCGCAGTTGGATCGGGTACCAGGTGTGGATTCTAAGTGGGAGTGAGCGGGAGCGCAGGTGTTTTTTGTTGCCCTTTTCACTCCCCACTGTTGCCACCACCTGGCCATATTTGATCTCTACAGCGACAAACCCTCCACGAAGGGCAGAGCTGTACAGAACCATACCATTGTCTGCTTTGACTGAGGGGCGCAGCTCACATTCAAAGACCCCGTCCTGTGGCACGTCCCAGGGTGCGAGCGACATGAAGGCTCTGGTGCTGAAAAAACTAACAGCATCTTCTTCTGTTGCTGAAAACTGAGGGGTGCAGCCAGGAGAAACTTCATGGACAATTTTGTACCCAGTGTACGGTTTCAGGCTCGACAGCAGGTCGAGCTCGTTGAAGATGACATCATCTATGCAGCCTCTGAACCCTGTGGAGTTGTGTCCTGTGGTATGGGGGAGGTAAGGGCGAATCAGACCGGCCGACCCACCGACGAAGTACCCATCCTGGATTCTGAGCTCCAGGTCGGGCCCCGGCATATGGATGCTGGTGCTGGAACTGCGATCAACAGTCATGGAGATCTTATAGTTGTCGTGGGTCAGTTCAAAAGTGTGCCAGGCCATGTCACTGTGATGAAGGCCAGTCTCTGAGCGCAGCAGGCGCTCACCTGATCCCAAGTCCAAACGCACCTAAGAAGGGAGAAGAGGAACAGAATCGGAAGATAAAAGAAGTGATTGAAGCGTAATTCTTTTTCCTTTATTGTTATCTTGTATCTTTATTAGAGGATAGAAACTGAGGTCAGAGCGAGGGGTAAAGACATGCAACACAGACAGGAATGAAACCAGGGTTGCTGCAATTGTGGTTGAAGCATTTGTCAGTCAACTACCGGTGTGCCCGTGGGATGTGTATTTTGAATACCACTGATGCCCTAATTTCCTCACAGCTTCCTTAACTGTCTATCTAATAAAGAAGCATGATTAAGGAGTATAATGCATGAGGGCATCAGATATAGCTTGGCAACAATTTATGT
The DNA here is from genome assembly GCF_963454915.1 of Gymnoscopelus microlampas. NCBI lineage: Eukaryota > Metazoa > Chordata > Actinopteri > Myctophiformes > Myctophidae > Gymnoscopelus > Gymnoscopelus microlampas. The sequence continues at coordinate 16,995,235 of NC_139958.1, forward strand.
TGACAAGAAAAGTAACAATTTCATGATCAGAATAATTTCTACAGTAGCTTCCCCTTCCTTTCCCTTCAAGGTTCAAGGTATAATCCTACATCCAGTACACATGGATGTAAGATGTAGGACTCCAAAAGTAGCTCATAACGCGTAGCAAGCTTGTAGTAGCGTGTTCAGGTTTCGCTACCCAGAATTTCCTGGGTTACTGCATGTGTAAAATAGGCTCTTCATGGGTGAAATAGGCTTTACCTTCTCTCCCTCAGCGTCTCTCTCTGCCTCCCTAAACGTTGCCTATAATGCCGATTTGAGGCCAGTGATTTTGGTGAAAACATTTTCAAAAGGTGCCCATGACCTTCCCCGGATCATAACACACCACTATGGAAAGTTTCAGTCCAATCTTCCCTGGGGTGTGGGCGTGATTAAAAGACAGACAAACAACTTCAACTTTATTACAGAAAGACAACAATGAAGTAGTGTCTTAGTTATCAGACAATTGCTGCATCTGAGCAGTGTTGCCCCTCTATGACAGCTCTTATAATGGCTGACGAAATGGCACCGTCTTCATGTGCACTTATTCAAAAGAAAAGAACTACATGCAGTATATGGTATTATGCAGCATTACACAGGAATGAGATCATCTGTAGCATGCATGTCTAAGCACTGAAATTAGACTGTCAGAGGCTGTCAGATCTAAATTAAAGTATTATTCCACACAACACAAACACAACTCCTTATAAACCATCTCATAAGAAACACCAGGCCTTGTAACTAACATTAAACTATTGTGGTCTTCTCTGTTTCTTTGGTCATGAAAGAACTTGTTCTGTACTGAAGTTATTGCCACAGGGCTTATGGTGTATGTTTTTTTTTGTGTGTCTGTGAGCAATCTGACACCCAGCCATGTGAGTTTGATCTTGCCTCTGGCTCTCCACAGGATAGTAAATTCCTATAGGAGCTCCAACCGCACGTACGGTATGCCAAGAGGAGCCATGTTATTGCACAAGACAAAGACTTCCAGCATAATGTATTTGAAAATAAAAATTTCAACATCATTGTTATTATATATTTTGTATATATATATTTCGAAACACATACAGTACATGTAATTAACCCATTGAGACCTGAAGCCGATTCTACATGTCTCCTAAATCTCAACAGTATTCTGAAAAACCTGTGTTTCTATATCAGTGGTGCTCAAACTTTTTCATGTCAAGGACCCCTAAAATTATATGTATTTGGCCGCGGACCCCCATCAAAATATTTTGTTCCAGGGACCACCAGAAGCAAAGATTTGAGTTAAAAATGTTCGCTTTAAATATATATATATTCAGAAGATTTGCACACATTTTCACGATTTTTCAAAAATAGCAGATCTACAAGCTCGTAACGCGGCACCAATTTTTATGGGTCGCGAGTAAATATCTTATTTTTTCCGTTTCCTACATTACATTTTTTTTCAAGATAAAAAAAAGTTTAAGCAAAAATAATCACTTTTTCAAAAGTATTTGATAAATAAAATGAAAAAGAATGTAACAATTTCCATAAATACATTTAATAAAAGGTTAAGAAGTAGTGAAAATAGCCGATCCACAAGCTCACAAAGTGGTGCGAAGCGACGCGCTATGAGCTTGTAGATCTGCTATTTTAATAGCAGATCTAATTTCTCTTTTGGGTCTTGAGCTAAAACGGTTTGGGAACCACTGATCTACAATAAGTGATGCTTTTGCATGTGTTCAGACCTGCAGGCGTCCAGAAGCCAGCTCAAGAAGCAAGAAGTCCTTTTCCCCTGCGGCCAAGAACAGCAGCCCTGACGGCCTGGAGGTTCGAAACCGTACGTGCAGAGACATCTGACTGGACGCCTCCACCGTCCGCAGATGGACGAAACTATCACCGTAGAACGAGGCTGGAAAAGGAAAAGATTCAAAGAGGTTGGTGTTACAAGAGAGAGAGAAAACACAGTATATACAGAGTAAATAAATCAGTGTACCTTGTGGACAAGATATGATCTGTTCTTTTCGGGAAGCGACACCATTGTGTGATGGCGTGTAAATTGAGCTTAAATTGGAACAAACATTCACACACTTATACTGTAGGTGGACAACCAGGTCAGATGCATTTGATAACATTATTCTCTTATGTTGAAGTCCCATTAAACTTTCAAGCATTTACAACAAAAGTAAACATTTTACGAGCTCGGCTAATTCAAGGCTTCGGCCAGCACTTTAGACCCATTCCATTCAACGACATTGATTGTTTGGGTGTGTTAAGTGCGTGTCAATATAGAGTATGCCTCTGCCCTTTTTAAACCATGTCTCTGAATTCAATTAATGGAAGCTAATGCACTTTAGGTTCACCATCATGCCAACTGCACCAAGTTGGTGCCAATCTGACAACCATGTTGCCCCAAATTTCAATGGCTTTGGTTTGATTATTATGGAGCAGTGGGTCATTTACGCCAACAGGAGGCAAAGTGACATTGAATTAACCACTTTAACGCCTAAACCCAGGATTCTATCCTTGGCCCCCTCCTTTTTTCCGTCACCTTAATCTCTTCACCGGAAATAGCCAAACGCGTATAGAAAAGCTTGTAGATCTGCATTTTTTCGCGAATGTTCACCTCTTTTCACCGACTGTTTGCCCTATTGCTTGCCCAGCATAGGGATGCTAGCGTTAATGTGATTAAACAAGGCTAGATATTGTTATTGTAGGGTGCCCTGGTAACCCATTAAAACAGGGGAAAGCATCTGTGTCATTTTAGATTTTAACGTTGGCTGTTCAAAAATAGCGGATATACAAGCTCGCACTGCAAACTTGTACATCTGCTATTTTTGATTTTTTTTTTTTAAAGATCTTGATCTTATTTAAGATCTTAATGGGTTTTAACTTCTTAACAAATGTTTCTGCGTAATAGCAATAGTTTTGTTTGTACATATACAGTAGTATTATAAATGTACAAAGTATTATAAATGTAATTGTGATGTTTACATTTTTTGCCTAATAAAATATTCAATCAATCAATCAATCCTCTGTGTGAATCTGGGCTTCAGACTGTGTTGCAATCTCTCTCTCTCTCGCTCTCTCTCTCTCTCTCTCGCGCTCTCTCTTTGTATTGACAGAAAATGTTAGAGAGACAGGAAGTTGAGGGCAGATGAGGTCAGAGACACAAGTCTCCAGCTGGAATACAATCTGTGAAGTAGCAGTTTTGTGGTACAAAACTGAATAAAAGCAGTTAGAGTTTACAAGGACAATTTAGTCCTACAACAAATAGAGGTAATGTTGAAATTGAACCGTGATCCCTTAAGATCAAGGTTCAAGATTTGTATTGTTATGAAAGTACGAATGTTTACGTTTTTTGCCCAATAAAATATTCAATCAATCAATCAATCAATCAATCCTCTGTATGAATCTGGGCTTCAGACTGTGTTGCAATCTCTCTCTCTCGCTCTCTCTCTCTCTCTCTCTCGCTCTCTCTTTGTATTGACAGAAAACGGTAGAGAGACAGGATGTTGAGGGCAGATGAGGTCAGAGACAACACGTCTGGCCTTTTTCTCCAACTGGAATGCAATCTGTGAAGTAGCAGTTTTGTGGTACAAAACTGAATAAAAGCAATTAGAGTTTACAAAGACAATTTAGCCCTACAACAAATAGAGGTAATGTTGAAATTGAACCGTGATCCCATAAGATCAAAGTTCAAGATTTGTATTATTACGAAAGTTACATTTAAGAATAGCAGCAATAGTAAATAGAAGATAAAGAGGAATAGCAATGTGTGTACATTAGCACGCTTAGAGGTAAGTTGATGGTGCTGTGTGCATTGTTCCTATACTTTCAAATATTGTCCAGGATGTGTGTATAAGTATCTATTTTCACACGCACGCACGCACGCACTCACACACGCACGCACGCACGCATGTATACTGCTGAATGACGCAGTATATGATTCAGCACCACAGAAGCGTGGAGAGCAGCAGAGAGAGAGAGAGAGAGAGAATGTGTTCAATGATTCTTTTTAGACATACTCTGTAATGGTTTCGCACGTATTTTCCATGGAAATAATGATATGTCCATATAATGATTTTGCATGAGGTGTTGCTTTGACGTGTTGACGTGTTGCTTTTGACATTTGTAGTCCCATGACTATAAATGGTGTCATATGTGTATTGTGTGGTGAGCCTGGACTTCAGCTATAAGTTCATGTATTGTAGATAATAGATATAAGATGTTTATTAGACCAATCACAGTGAACTTCACAGCTCAGCTGACACTGCTACTAGCCACAGTAGTAGACCATTCAGCAAAATCCTCAGTGTTAATTTATCCATTTGTAACTCTCTGCGCACGTAGTTATATAACCAAATCAATTTGGTTAACATACCTATACATTAGTACACTCTCAGAGTTAAATTCATACTGGGGATTTTACTGTGTGCATAATTTCAACCTCCCTTGTTTTATGCCAGTTGCGTACATTTCCTACTTTATTTGGTTTCCTTATACTTTCCCACATAAAAAAAGAAACAAAATGATGTTAAATAAAACAAAAACAAAGCCTGTACTACTGGTCAACTCACAAAGCAAGGTGCCATCTTGTAAGGGTAACAGGCTTTTGTAAAATTAGACTACCGGTCCTAAACTGTCTCTGTACTTTTGATCAGAGTCATGTATACAGTATGTGGTATTTATTTAGTTGGCAGTTGGCACTGGAAATACTGTGTTCTTTAAAATGTGTCTGAATAATCCCGTAAGGGATGGGCTGTGTTGAGGCAGCCAGACACGGGGAAAACATTATTCATTCATGTAGTATGGTTATATTGACAAAACCAGTTGACAATCAGCACAATAGTGCAGCTTTCATAGCAGGGCTCTATACACAACACGTCCTAAGCTCCATGTCACCGTTTCATTATAACTGTCCCACTGATGTCTGTCTCTCTGCATCTTGTCTAATCTCTAATCTGTCTCTATCACATTATTGGTAATCTGTCTACCGTCACAGATGCGCCTCCTATGTATACGTAAGTCTTACTGTACATACTCGGTCACATGAGGACAATTTGATATCCTGACTTTCTTTCCTTTTGGAAGTACAAGAATTTCACTGCCTGCAATATTGCCAGCACTGTACTGAAAATGCATGTGACAAAGACCAACTTGTGGTGGTGGGGGGGGAGCCTGAGTACTGTTGTGTATTTTGTTTTTCCCGATGCTCATCTGCTTTTAAATACATAATTCTCTTTTGCCTTTAGTTTTGTTTACAAATGTTAAAAACAACTCACTACCATTCAAAGCATTAGTGTGAGTGTTCATGTACCTTCTACATGACTGACTAGTGACCACTGGAATCCAACCAAACTGTAATCCACAACAATACTGTATCTCCATATGTCTGCAGACAACATTAGACGGGATTACATATTAAGCTGCCAACGATCACTGACCAGTGGTGTAAAGTAACTAAGTACATTTACTCAAGTACTGTACTTAAATAAAATCTTTAGGTATTTTTTTTACTTTACTGGAGTATTTCCAGTTTTCAGTACTTTTACTTCTACTCCACTACATCTCAGAGGCAAATATTGTGCTTTTACGTGCTTTATTGTGCTCCACTACAATTATTTGAAAACTAGTTTCTAGTTACTTTGAAGATTTTGATTATTATTACAAAACATATATTAACCACTTCAGCCCTATACAGTATATATTTCAGCCATTTGAAAATAGCAGATCTACAAGCTCACATCGCATGCATTGTGAAGTTGTAGATCGGCTATTTTCAAAATATTTTTTTAATACATTTTCAACTTGTGAAATGGGACATTCTGCATAATGAGTACTCTTACTTTTGGTACTTTAAGTACATTTTGAAGCCAATACTTTTGTACTTTTACTCAAGTAATTTTTTTATTCCGGACTTTTACTTGTATTTCTATATTGCGGTATTTATTGATACTTTTAGCCTACTTAAGTAAAATAATGTAGTACTTTTTCCACCACTGTCCGTGACAAAATGACTATATAAAAAAAAGGCCAGACATTTTCAATTGCTTTACTGTTGCTGTAACATTATATGATCATGACATTAATGAAAAAAAATTCTGTAGTGGTGAATAGAGAGAAGAGAGACACATAAGACAGTAGAAAGTGATTTTCAACTGCAACAGAAATTTGCAATTCAATTTATGAAAATAGTGCATGCATGTACTTTGTAGTACTTACAGTACTATTATACAGCAGTTGTTCTCAAAGAGGGAGTTCTGGGGACCCCCAGGGGTCCTTGAAGGGGTTCCAGGGGGTCCCCACTCCCCAGCAAAAGTAGTTAATATACAATAAAAATCTGTTCAACCACTTTAACCTTACTTATACTTTTTAACAACACAAATCTTATCAAATACATATTAATTTGGGGGTTCTCCAAGACATGAAAAGGTGTGAGAAGTACCACATAGGCCTAACAGTTCTGACAGGAGTGAAGGAGTATCTTACCTGCATATACTTGTCCTGTGCAGAGTAGACAGACCAGCAGCAATCTGGTCACAAAATGTCTTGTTCTGTGAACAAACAGAGAACTCCCCATCTCATCATAAGAGCTATAATGATGTCTAATTCATTCCACTGCAGAGCAACATGTGCATGTTTTTGAATGCTCCATTCTTGTCTTCACTGTGCAGCACTAGCTCTAATAATCATTTCACCACGCACTCACACACACATACACATACACACACACACAGGCAGTCTACTTAGGTGCTGCTGACTACAGCCTACAATTTACCTGCGTGTGCGTGGGTGCGTGTGTGCGAGCGTGCTCGTGTGAGGGGGGGTGACAGGAGGCTCCACCTCTAGGCTGCAGCACGCGGAAAGGGGCGGGGTCAGATGTAGGTGGGGCTGGACATCTGATAGTCGGCTATGGATGTCAGGAAGGCTCTTGGATATCTTAATCAGGCAAACTTCACCATCTGCTGGACGACTGCAAGAGGTACAGACAAATTATTGATTGAATACTTTTTCATACATAAGGATGCTAAAATAAAGAACACTCTGTTCCATTCACTGGCTTCCATTTGGCTGCCTACAAGCAGTGGTGTAAAGTAACTTAGTACATTTACTCAAGTACTGTACTTAAATACAATTTTGAGGTATTTCTACTTTACTGGATTATTTCAAATGTTCTGTTCTGTTCTGTTCTGTTCTGTTCTGTCATTAACCACTAAACATTTTAATACATTTTAAAAGTTGTGAAATGGGACATTCTGCATAATGAGTACTTTCTACTTTTGGTACTTTAAGTACATGTTGACACCAATACCTTTGTACTGTTACTCAAGTGAAATTTGACTTTCTGAGTTTTTCTACACTGCATTGATACTTTTACTTTAAGTAAAAAAGATGATGTATGTCAACACTGCCTACAAGGCAATCAAGGACATGGAACCCCCTTACCTTCAGGATATGATCCACCCACCCCCGCCCACTCACTTATACCAGCTAACACAGGATGTGTCTGTCCCTCCCTATGACACCCTGGTCAACGTTCCAAGCGTCCCAGACTCTTCTCCTCCTGGCCCACAAGCTGTGGAAAGACCTCTGACCTTTCCCCTCAGTCAGGACTGAAGATTTTCCACCACAGTCTGAAAATTCACCTCCTCAGTGCTCAGACTCCACCTCACCCCCTAGCACGCTTTCCTTGTATCACTTCTAGTGTCTGATAAATGCCTTTATACCATGCAGATATGTTGTTTAATTGTTCACATATGTTGTTATTTATGTAGACATACTGTTTGCTTGTCCACAAAGCCTAAGAATGTTATTTAGACAGCATGTTGTTGTTTAGAAAGATGCCAGGTTTGATGTTTACCTCGTATCCTATGTGTATATACACAGGTGTGTGTGTGTGTGTGTGTGTGTGTGTGTGTGTGTGTGTGTGTGTGTGTGTGTGTGTGTGTGTGTGTGTGTGTGTGTGTGTGTGTGTGTGTGTGTATATGTATATATATATATATATATTAATATATATATATGAGTTCAAAAATATATATACACATATATATATATACTAGAGGTATATATACCCCTAGCCGCGCACGGGGCGCGTGTATATATGGGATGAACATTTGGGGGAAAAAAAAAAAAAAAAAGAAGTTGTAATGTCAAAGTAAAAAAATTGAGAAAAAAATTGGGAAGAAATAATATTTTTTATGTTTCAGGGGGTCCGCGGACCCCCTGGTGGTCCGCGCCAAAGTCGTCGGATGAAAATCTCCAAACGGTAAAAAAAAAAAAAAAAAAAAAAAAAAAAAAAAAAATCATGCAGGTTCTTGCTTGTTTCTGGCGTGGCATCCCAACCTGGCATCCCAATGCCGGCGATGTGTACTTCCGGGTTGCATAATGATGACATCACTGTCGAATCCTTTGCTGTCATGAACCTAGCCTGGTGTGTTGACCAGTAATGATGACATCACTGGCTAATCCTTTGGTGTCATGAACCTAGCCTGGTGTGTGGAGCAGAGCAGAGCAACGTGCTCTTGTTGTTTTGGGGATTTTCAATGGCGGGCCGTCGTGTTGTGTTGGCGTCGGTGGTACGCACGGTAAGCGGTAGGAAGCTGCTTCCACTTCCGTTGTGTCCGACATTTGGTGAGTAGAATGAATAATGTTGCGAGGTGGGAACGGTGTAGTGAGGCATGCCAGGTGCCCTACGCGAAACGTAAATTCAGGCCGCCCGCCGTGGCGACAGTGTTGGCGACATGTGGTGTGACGGTGTTGTGTTTAGTCGATAACAGAGCTGTGGGGTGTGGACACCGAGGGCACGGAAGTTGCTCGCCATTTATATAGTTAGATATATATATATATATATATATATATATATATATAATTTATAAGTTGTGTGATTATTTATATATTATTGTCATGTTTATTTAATTTAGGCATGAAAGGAATTCCATAGCCAGCAGGTGGCATCATTACAAGTATGACAGAGCTACTGTACTGAACTCAGAAGTGCTTTATTTTCAGACTAATAATTTCCCGGGGGCCATGATGAATGACTGCTGTGCCCCTTCAATTTGGCAACATCCCCGTCAAAGAAAGCCTATTTCCATACCTGTGGAGGTGTGGAAATGTTTGGGAGAGACGGCAGTGTAGTTCCTCACTAGACTATTTAACACGGTCTTGGAAAGCGAGAGAATGCCAGAGCAGTGGAGTATTGGCACAGATTTTTGAGAACAAGTGTGATGTGCACAGCTGTAGTCATTACAGAGGTATAAAGCTGGCGAGCCACAGCATGAAGTTATGGAAAAGAGTAGTGCAAGCTGTGCTAAGAGGAGAGGTGACATTTAGAGAGCAGCAGTATGGGTTTATGCCAAGAAAGAGCATTACAGAAGCGCTGTTTCGTACTGAGAGTACCGATGGAGACGTATAGAGAAGGTCAGAAGGAGTTATAGTACATTGTGTCTTTGTGGAACTAGAGAAAGCATAATGACAGGTTGCGGAGAGAGGAAGAGTGGTTTTGTATGAGGAAGTCAGGAGTGGCAGAGAAGTATGTCAGAGTGGTGCAGGAAATGTATGAGGACAGAGTGACAGTGATGAGAAGGATAGTGTGGAGTGGCAGATGGGTTCACATGGAGGTGGGCTTACATCAAAGATTGGCTCTGAGCCCTTTCTTGTTTGCTTTGGTGATGGACAGGTTGACTGATGAGATCAGGCAGAAGTCAATGTGGACTACGATGCTGTGAGAGAAGGGAACAGGTTGAAGAGAGTCTGGAAAGGTGGAGGTATGCACTGGAGAGAAGAGAAATGAAAGTCAGCAGGAGTATAAGACAGAACATGTGTTTGTGAATGAGAGGGAGGGCAGTGGAACTGTGCGGATGCAAGGAGTAGATGTGCGAAAGTCAAGGAGTTTAAATAATTGGGGTCAACTGTCCAAAGTAATGGGTGTGAAAGGGAGGTGAAGACGGCAGGATGGAACGGAGGGAGAAAAATGTCAGGAGTGAATTGAGACAGAAGGAGTGAAAGGGAACACCGGCTTCGAATGCTATCAATGGGGTGAAGGGAAGATGTATAAGACGGTAAGGCAAGGCAAGGCAAGTTTAATTGTATAGCACATTTCAACAACAAGGCAATTCAATGTCCTTCACACAAAACATCAAGCAAAGGAAACACATTATGATGACATTAGGATACAATAAAAACAACAAGTTTAAAAATAATAATAATAATAATAACAAATTCAGTGCAGAAGAGTAAACAAATAACTGAAAGGCAGTGGCAAACAGAAAGGTCTTTAGCTGTGAGTTCAAAGAACTAAGAGTGGCAGCATCTTGCAGTTTTCTGGGAGATTCCAGATATGTGGTGAATAAAAACTAAATGCTGCTTCTCCACATTTAGTTTTGACTCTAGGGACAGAAAGCAGACCTTTCCCAGATGACCTGAAAGGTCTGGATGGTTCATGATATCATATAAAATCAGAAATTTATTTTAGCCCTAAACCATTCAAAGCTTTATAGACCAAGCAGTAGTATTTTGAAATCAATTATTTGACATACAGGGAGCCAGTGTAGGGATTTAGGAGCAGGAGTTCTCACGGAAGTGAGACCATTATGCTGTACTGTACAGCATAGATAGATGGTCCAAGCTGTACAGCCTGTACTTGGAGACAGTGGCACTGACGAAAAGAGAGGGGACAGAGCTGGAAGTGGTAGAAGTGAAGATGTTACAGTTCTCATATAGGAGTGAGAAGGAGGGACACGATCCGGAATTACTGCATTAGAGAGGGACAGCCCAGATTGGAAGCTTTGAGGATCCAGTAAGAAAGAGAGGAGAGGTTGAGATGGTTTGGACATGTGCGGAGGAGTGATGAAGGGTATATTGGAAGAAGGATGTTGAAGATGGAGCTGCCAGGCAAGAGGAGAAGAGGAAGGCCAAAGAGGAGGTTGCTGTGGGACAGAACATGCAGGTGGCTGGGTTGACCAAGGAAGATACAGAGGACAGGAACAGATGGAAACAGATGATCCGCTGTGGCGACCCCCAACAGGAATTAACCAAAAGAAGAAGAAGAAGAATCTACCTGGCATTTGGCCTTTGTGCCCTCAACAATTGACAACACCAAAGGTCAAGTGACCTTACCCCTAAGATGCTGGAATTCCAGGCCTGTTTACTACAAATACCATTCCATGGACATACAGGTTTCTGTGTCAGTTTAGAGTGCACCACATCCAGGCCTGTTAGTTATGAAACACATGAGATATAGAACAGGAAGCACCTGGCTGGGAATAAAAACAAGCAGTTCGGACCAGGAAGAGATGGAGGAACAGGAACTATTTCACCTCAGCAGCAGCTAAAACAACATGCCAGATGAATGGCAAGGGTTCAGAGGTCCCTACACGCAGGGGCGGACTTAGCAATTACGGGGCTCCGAGCAAAGCTCACATTTGAGCCCTCCCCGGCCCACACACATGCAACCAAACCCTCCACTTACTACCCTACTAGGGTAGGAGTGTTATACAGGAGTAGCATTGCATCACAAAACATAAATAATATACAGAAGAAGGGTGCGTCATACTCGAGCATGTATACCTGACAATGACAGTGCAGCGGTATTGAATTAAAGTTAATCACTCCAAAATAATATCCTCTTTGATGACGTGATGATGACGTAGAGGGAAAATATTATATAGGCCTATTTGTTGCCCATTGTAGATAGGCTACATGCTTAGACGTATTTGGTGGTCAATACATGTGATGAATATGAGTATTGTTGTAACAGTTTTTCTTCATGTTTACTTGTTGTTTGTTCATTGATTAGAGAATCTGAGTCGAGTTGGGGGAAATTACACTAAATTTGAATTTCCACCAGCAGAGAGCCGCCTTTGCCTGCTTCAGTTGTAATTTCAGCATTCATTTCCTGCGATTGATGACTGATCCAGGTAACCCCCAAATTAATATTGATGATTGATCACTTTTTTAGCTTTTTTGCCATGTGTAATATACATTATAAGTCTTACTCCCCATTCACTGCCGCCTTATCACTTCTATACTAAAGACTAAATTAAAATCTGTACATGAAGTGACTAAAAGTACAGTCAAATGTGACTAAAAGTTATATGTCTGAGTACAAATTGCAATACTAATGTATGGCAGGTGAAGCAAAACAATTTGTGAAGTGCCATACAGTAATAATAACACAATAAATAGTGATGATAGTGATGATAAAGTGACCTGTGCAGTACACTGTACAGTGAGTGTCTGTAGCTGAGGCCTTGGGGCAATTATAGTCCAATAACTGAGCAATTATTAAGTAGCCGCTCTGCATGTGGGTAGAAACTGTTCTTAACCTGCTTGTGCTGGTTGAAATGCTCCAGTACCAGACAATACCACAGGGGGGAGATCAGTTGGTGCCCAGGGTGATTGTGGTCGTGTGTAGGCCTACATAATGCATATGTATTCATGTATATGTATACACTGTGTGTGCGCGTGTACGAGCGTGCATGTGTGTCAGCCATCTGCCATGCACCCACCAACTAAACTAAACTCCACTTCAGTCCCTGCTGGCTATTGTATGTGGTGTTAAGCAACAGTCTGTCAACCTGTTTCTCAGATCTGTACACCCACAAGGTGTGTGTGTGTGTGTGTGTGTGTGTGTGTGTGTGTGTGTGTGTGTGTGTGTGTGTGTGTGTGTGTGTGTGTGTGTGTGTGTGTGTGTGTGTGTGTGTGTGTGTGTGTGTGTGTGTGTGTGTGTGTGTGTGCCCAATCCCCATAGAGAAGAAAGAGCAGCAAAAACACCTCTCTTTGGGTGCTTAAAGGAATTCTTTTGACATTTGATCTGTCTCTCTGCCCCCACTCCAAAGCATGCAATGTGATGCTGGGACCAGCTGCCATCTTTGCTTGGGGACACCATCGTCCTTGTGTGTGTGTGTGTGTGTGTGTGTGTGTGTGTGTGTGTGTGTGTGTGTGTGTGTGTGTGTGTGTGTGTGTGTGTGTGTGTGTGTGTGTGTGTGTGTGTGTGTGTGTGTGTGTGTGTGTGTGTGTGTGTGTGTGTGTGTGTGTTTTGCACGTGCTTGCATTCGTGCATGTGTGTGCCCACTCACAAGAGAGTCTGTGGTGTGGGTCACTTTGAGTCATAGACACTTGTTTACAGGAGAGGAGAGGAGAGGAGAGGAGAGGAGAGGAGAGGAGAGGAGAGGAGAGGAGAGGGGAGGGGAGGGGAGGGGAGGGGGGATAGCTGGAGCTCCAACCATAAACATGACCATGTTTTAATGTAATTTAGACGATTTGTGTATTTTTGCATATATTTAAACACAAAAGCAAAACATGAACGTAAAAAGATGAGAACACAAAAACAGACTGTAATCAGGTAGTAAAAGCATCTATTAAAAGCATGTTTTATCAAGTGATTTAAAAGAGAGCTCTACATTTGCAAGCCTGACCTCCTCATGGTGGTCATTCCAAAGTCCATGCAAGGGAATCAAGATGGATCACTCACTCAGGTACAAGCTGCAAAATGTTGGTGGGACGTGTTCCACAGAGACTGTGGAACATGTCAATACACAACAATACAATATAACAAGATGGGGTGAACCGTTGGCTCACCTGTTAGAGCGCATACCATTAAGGCTCAGTCCTTGCGCAGACGACCCGGATTCGAGTCCGACCCAAGGCGCTTAGCTGCATGCCCTTCTCCACATCTATCTGTCCATTGACAGTGTTACTGCCTCCCACACAAGTTTCTGTTTGTATTCCGAGGTGAGAAAAATTGCATCATGATCCGACTTCCTGAAAGACGGAATGCAAGAAGCCCTGTAGTCTGTGTGTCCTTATGAATAGTGATCCATCCATGTTCTATCTTCCCTGCTGTTTTTTTTGTAAAAAGATTTTTTTTCCTTCATTAACCTCATTGAAATATCCCATTACAATCACTGCAGCTTTATGACTTGTTTATTTTGTTATACAGTACGGACAGAGCTGTATCTGCGTTTGCCTGTGGATGCGGGTGCATGGAAACAGCGATGCAGATTACTGATTGAATTCACTGAATTCCAGTGGGAGGTAAAAGGGGCGACATAGGTGTGAGGTGAGGTGCTACAAGTCTGCTTTGCACGATCGTGCGATAATGTTAATTCCTCCAGGACTACACCAATTGTTGTTCATAATAATAAAGCAGAGTCCACCACCCTGGTAGCACCATGTACTGACGTATGAGCCATTAACATTTGCAGCCAGTAATAACAAGCTGGTCTTACGTAACAGAACCTTGCCTCTTCTCAGGAACACAGAGTTCCCATTGGTATATTAAATTACATTAACATCATAACTTGTGTTTCCACATCTTTGACTGCCTGCCCGCCTGCCTGCCTGCCTGCCTGTCTATCTGTCTGTCTGTCTGTTTGTCGGTCTGTCTCTCTCTCATTTGCTCTCTGTATGAAAGAATGAATCATTCCCTGGAGAAGAGTGGAGCAGTGCTTTGCTTCTGAGGAAAGAAACCTCTCTCTCCCGCTCTCTCTCTTTCTTTCTCTCTCTCTCTCTCTCTCTCTCTCTCTGCAAGAACAAAAGGCCAGTTTGTGGCCTAAGGTCAATTCACCACATATGCAGCCAAAGACTTTCTGCATGTTTGCTGCAGATAGTCCTGCTGCAGCGTTGTTCAACTGGGACTAAGTGACTGTCTGCAAAACCCCCCAAATACTGATTTGATAGTGATACTGTGTGCACACGAGTGCATGCACGTGTGTGCATTTGTGTATGCATGCGTGCATGTGTATATTGTATGTATGTATGTACTGTAGTCAGCAGTCCTCGAATTGAGATACAGTAGAGTAAACTTTTCTCAGGTGGAGCAGAAAGTTAAAAGCCTTTCCTAAGGAACTCATGGTCATCTTATTTCTACAGGAACACTCTCTGGTGAGATGTTTGGAGAAAAAAAAAAAAAAAAAAACTCAGTTCCAAGGCCGATCCTAACGCACATATCAACAAGTACACGCGGTACCGTACGTGTGCAGAACTGTGCACGCATGCACACGCACGCACACACACACACACACACACACACACACACACACACACACACACACACACACACACACACACACACACACACACACACACACACACACACACACACACACACACACTGTCTCTCTCGCAGACAGACAAACAGAGACAGGGCAAAATGTTTCATTTGACTCAGATGACTGTCCAAATGACCCAAAAGGGTTAATTTGGTTCCATTTGTACACTCTTCTGTGTTAAATTAACCCTATGGATTTGACTGTTTGTTGTTGTGCCAGTGTGTTGAAGAGGGTTCATGCAAGTGTGCGAGGAGGAGATGGAGGGAGGGGTGTTCCAGGGTGTTTCTCCATTCATTTCCTCTTTTTCCTGAAAGCTCCCTCCTCCCTCTCCTCCCTTTCTCTGTCCCTCGTTCCTTTCGTCTTTCCTGAACAGCAGTAGAGACCGTTCCCACACATTTAGGACATCCGTCTTAAGCACACACACACACACACACTCACGCACGCTCACGCGCACACGCACACGCACGCACACACACACACACACACACACACACACACACACACACACACACACACACACACACACACACACACACACACACACACACACACACACACGCACACAGTACAATATAGTGCATGCACACAAAGAGAACACATACCTTGCCCGTTGTGCATACTGACTTAAAAAATGAGCTGGCTGAGATGTGACACTGAATGCAGTGCTGGTACTTTACTGGTTGTAGATATATTGGTGGTACAGTGTGGTACTTTACTGGTTGTAGATATATTGGTGGTACAGTGTGATACTGGTTGCAAGGATACACTGATGATGGTAACGTTTACAAACTACAATTAAACTACAGTTCTACAACAAAACAAATGTCTTAATTTCAAGGTCACAGGGACATACAGTACTATAAGAGACTGTTTTCTCTTCAATTACTTTTCATTTTCACTTCAATTACTTTTAAGCATCACCCCAATGACAAGAAAACAAAACAAAAATGTTTTCAAAATACAGGGTCCCGAGGGGCAAGGTTTGAAAACGGCCTCTCTCTCTAGAATGCACTACTGACCAGGAGAGAACACAGAGCTCATTTCCTGTTTGTGTCACATTCAAACCCCTCCCCTCCACTTCCTTCCCTGGGGTACTGCTGTGCACCTGCACCCTAAGGCCAGAAAAACACTTTCAACGGTCTTGACTGGACGGAGAAAACATCAGCTGCATAAGAACAATACATCTACGGGACAAAACATGTTTGTTCTTCATGGGTCCTTGAAATTATGAATAGAACCCACGGGACACCTTTTGGATTCCTTTGCATTCTTCAGATTTGATGCGGAATGTTGACATTGTTCATTGACATGAATGCAGTTTTTAAAAAACATTGTTCTTACTTGTAAAGGAATGTGATAGCCAACACAGTTTATAAAATGCTCATGGCATTTATGGCTCATTGAGTAATTCCTTGGAAAACAGCTACACTGTGCAGTCACCTGTGGTTCGCTTCTCGCTACGTTGCAAGCTTGTAGATCTGCTATTTTCACTACTACTTATTTATTTATTTATGGAATGTTATTTATGAAAAACCTTTGAAAAAAAATGTTTAAATCTTTTGAAATAATATATATATTGTTTTTAAATGTAGGTAACGAAAAAAGGGGATATTTACTCGCAACCCATAAAAATGTGTTCGAGACCCAAACATGGGTCCCGACCCACTGTTTGGGAAACAGTGATTTAGAGTACAAAACTGTAAATGAGGAAAAACAAGTATACTATATTTAACCTCTCGTCAAGACCCATCTGTCATTGTACAATGTAATGTGAGCTGACTTTGTAAAGTAAACACCCACACCCACACACACACGCACGCACACACACACACACACACACACACACACACACACACACACACACACACACACACACACACACACACACACACACACACACACACACACACACACACACACACACACACACACACACACACACACACACATCTGCAGACAGTGTAGGAGTGGTTTACAGTAAACCACTGCTGATACAGTAGAATTACAGTAGAACATAAACAGGCAGCATCTGTCTAGCTCTCTCCCACATGGATCTGTACGGTCAGATTTTGCAAGAGAAACAAGCGGCCAGGTCTACCAAAACAAGCCCAAAAGAAGCGACTATAGGCCATACACACACGCACACACACACACACAGAGCTGAACTGGGACTTTAAAGGAAAACATGGCCAAAGTCACTTACAATAAGCGGTCATGGCTACACTGATCTGTACACTTGTTTTTAGAACACGCATGTAGGCGATTCACTGTGTTTGTTTTCAAACTTTGTCTATATAGCACTTTTCATGCAATGATTGCAGTTGTGAACTAGGAGATAGAAACTGGAATAAAATAGAGATAATACAAATGATGAAAGATACAGGTTAAAGTCGAGGCCTAACAGAAAAACATCTCTTCCTACTGATCATTTCCACCAATTATCGTGAAACTGTACACTTTATCTATCGCCTTTTATGCATGAAAGTGCTGATGTCTCAAATTGCACACAGTCGGTAAAACAATTTAAAAACTGATGTAGGTCAATGGAATGTTTGTCTACCCAAAAAAAGATATACACTTATGTGCTTGTGTGTTTGCATTTGAAAGTGATTTGTGTGCTCGCGCGCGTGTGTGTGTGTGTGTGTGTGTGTGTGTGTGTGTGTGTGTGTGTGTGTGTGTGTGTGTGTGTGTGTGTGTGTGTGTGTGTGTGTGTGTGTGTGTGTGTGTGTGTGTGTGTGTGTGTGTGTGTGTGTGTGTGTGTGTGTGTGTGTACACCGCCCATCCACAGAGGATATCTGGGTGTGTGACATGGAAGTTAAGGGCATGTCCAGGAAACAGGGGGCCTCTCCGGCTCTGTGTTCCCATTCACTAGAAGCCATCATCATCGGTTTTCCAAACAGGAGGAAGAGGAAAGATGGAAGCCGAGGAAGAGGAGGGTGAACGAAGGGATGCAATGGGTGGTGGTGTCAGGATAGGAAGGGTGGCGCTGTTGGGATGGGTGGTGGTGTTGGGATGGAAACGGTAGTGGTGTTGGGATCGGATGGGTGGTGGCTAGGATGGGTGGTGGTGTTGGGATGGGTGTTGGTGCTAGGATGGGTGGTGGTGTTGTGATTGGATGGGTGGTGGTGATGGTGATACTGCTGATGGTGGTGAAAGTATCTTGCAGCAAGAAAACATTCACAGTTTGTTGATTCCCATCCCAAGGACTCCAGTGTTTTAATATCTTGATATTTGCACCATTGCACATTTGTACATAAATGTATACGGTATGAATAACTAAGTTATATTTAGAGTTATATTTTTATACCATACATTGCTTTCTCATTGTGATAAATGTATGAAGTGCATTATTACATTACACAGACACATGGTACTGTGATGGGTTATGGTTTTATTTTTTACAGTTTATTTGATCTATATTTATCTTACATTTCCATCATTATATTTATAGATTTTTTTTTTAACTTTTTTTATTTAGACTTTACAACTTCTTTACACTGCACTCTGTGACTGTATTTGACAAATAAACTTGAGACATAAACTTGAAACAAACCCTTTTTAATTGACTGCACCACAAGCTTGCCTCATTGGCTTGTGGTGCAGTCAATTCGTCTCTTATCTTAAATGGTTGGTGTTGATGGTGTTGGTGGTATAGTGCTATTTAGAAGCAATTTTAGCATATAATTATATACAATGTAAATTGTCTCATCAAAATAATTTACATTCATGTTGACTTACTGGCGGGTTCTGAAAGGAAAGTTTTCAAAACAACTTTGTGTTTTTCTGGAGTTCTAGAGATCAGCTGGTCATCGACACCATGACTCACCATGAGGCCCCATCCTTTAATAATTATGCCTGCTACTGTTGTCCGGGAATGAAAGTACCCCACTGTCACACTGCTTTCTACTTTATGTTAAGTGTCGTTATAGAGGAGGAATTATTTGAGATGGCACAGAGTTCAGAGGGAGTTCCCGGAGCCAGCTTGGAACTTGTAAGTGTCCTTGAGCAAGACATTGAACACTCAACCCAACCCAACCGACCCCTAAATATAACGGTTCCTGATGAGCAGGTTGGAGCCTTGTTGCGTGGTTTCCTCTGCCCTCTGTGTGTGTGAATTTGTATGTGAATGGGTGAATGTAATGCACATTGTAAAACGCTTTGGGTAAAGGCACCATTAAAATACAGACTGTTTCAAGAAATGCAGACTTTATACAAATGCAGACCATTCATAGAAACGCAGACCATTTTGGCATGACGTCAACAGAAAGGCAGAATACTGAATGAAATGGTAGAAGCTATCTTCCTCCTGTCGTGTATGAAGGATTTATCCACATGGGAAAATCCCGAGCCTCATGGGTCAAATAGAATGTGTACTCAAGCATACTTGCAAGGTTGGTCTATTTGTTTTTGAGTAAGTTTACGGGGCAGATACTGTCAGATTAAAAAGAGCACTTTTGTTTTTCTTCTCAAACCTCCATC
>NC_139958.1:17017251-17087251 GCF_963454915.1 Gymnoscopelus microlampas
ATTTACCTGTTCAACTTCTTGTTTACGACCACAATGACTGGCTAGTCACAGGTTTTGTAGGAATTTGCAGCAATTGTAGAAATATTAGGCCTTAATTGTCTAATTGTCTAAGCATGTTCTAATGACTTTGCATTGTTTAAGACCCTTTTCAAAATATTTTATTTTTTAACATTTTGAAAAAAAAGCCAATTTAACATCAAGGTGCCTCATTCTTTTGGTGCCACTTTTCCGGTTACAGTGGTGTTTACAGACAGTACACAGGAATTCAGATGATTCGTAAATAGATATACGTATTAGTATTACAAATTATATGAGTTTATGCATTTGTGTCAATAAATATGTCAATCAATCAATGAATCAGCCAATCAATCCTGTGGTCTGTGACCTTTACAAGTTTTTTACAATATATCTATTGGTTTATCTATTTAATCTGTCTGTCTATGAATGATCAAAGTATAATATTGTTTGTTTTAAAAGGGAATATCCGGACTGTATCCCTGGAATTAAACAAATAATAATCAAAATATGATTACGATAAGGGAAAGTTAGTTGGCAAACAGCATCTTTATCAAGAAGATTTAGGCTACTCTCAGACCATTTATCTTGTTTAATCCCATATAGCCTGCCTACAGATCTGTTCAAACCATTGGTGCATGCAGATTTAATAAAATAAAAAAATAATCAATTTCAGAAACCTAGCCTACTTTTTATCACTGGTTTTCAATGTCGGGTCCGGGGACCACCAGGGTTCCAAATAGACTCCTCCTTGCAGTTGCAGGTCTGTAAGTTTGAGAGTGTACAAAATGGAACCAAATGGACCCGTAAAGGATCCATTTGGTTCCATTTGTACACTCTCAGAAAAAAATTAAATAAACAGTGAGGATTTTACATTGTAGATTTGGGGTCCCAGCCAGAGATATCAAATCATATCAAACTGGGGGGTCCAAATAAAATAAATAACTATTAAAAAAGGGTTGAGAATCACTGCTTTATATTTTTCATGTGAAAAACAAGTTTTATAGCAGTGCATACTGTAATTTGTAGGTCACGGGGTGTAAGTTACACACCCTCCTCATCATGAACAGAAAGAGAAGAAACCCTACACGTTCACCTCCCCAAAGAAAAACATTGTTGGGGGAGAAAAAAAAAGAAAGAAAGAAAGAAAGGGGAAAAAAACTACAAAAAACCCAACTTGATGGAAGGGCGAACGAGCCAATCAGAGCTGTGAAAGATTTCAATTTTCCACCATATCTCCCATGATTGGTTATTGGCGCCCGAGGCAGACACGCCCCCTGGCAGCCGATTGGCTGCTTTTCCCGGCTCTCTGGAAGTCATTAGTTCAAACGACAGGGACAGTCTCTCTCGGATAGGATACATTGTTTCACGCTGCTCCGCTGGCTGCTGCTGCGCTCTAATGTCTCCGTGTTTCACTGCGATCAAAGGATACAGCGATACATTGTTACATCATAATTAGTCATTCATTTGAAATAGGGGATTTAAAACAACTTGGAGCAGGTTGCATTTGTTCATCGCTGGAGGGTAAGTTTATGAAATGGCTTCTTCCACGGTTATACTTCACATTTATGAATCCATTCCTCAGTGTTATCTTAACTCTGAGAGTGAACACATGTAACCAAATGGACCCGTGGTTACATGTGTTCACTCTCAGAGTTGCAAAATGTTTCTTAAAATGTTTAATTTCTATATATTTTTTGATTTTTCCTATTTTTCCATTTTTTGAATAGAAATGTTACATTCTCCCAAAGCCTAAACTATTAGGACTGACGTTGATTATCCACTTCAACTGAATTAACTGAATGAACCCGCATGATTCCATCCTTGTTTTTTGTTATTGTTTACATGCAGCATGTGTTTATAATTAGACTGGTGTTCTCATGTGATGGTGGCCTGAGTGGGTTTGGTGGTAAACTGCTTTTACTGGCATGAGTCAGACACTCTCAGTCTCTCTGAGACTGAGTGTGTGTGTGTGTGTGAGAGAGAGAGAGAGAGAGAGAGAGAGAGAGAGAGAGAGAGAGAGAGAGAGAGAGAGAGAGAGAGAGAGAGAGAGAGAGAGAGAGAGAGAGAGAGAGAGAGAGAGAGAGAGAGAGAGAGAGAGAGAGAGAGAGAGAGAGAGAGAGAGAGAGAGAGAGAGAGAGTGTGCGTGCTTTACAGAAAATACACAGTCAAATTGTACGATCCACCCAATGTGTGTGCTGTGCGTGCAAGAGAGAAATGGGGTTAGATATGGACAAAGTAGCACCTGACGTGTGACAGTATTGAATACAATACTGTCTGTTGTTGTCCTTAATAATGTGATGATGGCTCATGGTTGCCTGTCTGATGATGTGGAACTGCTGAGAGAGACACACACACACACACACACACACACACACACACACACACACACACACACACACACACACACACACACACACACACACACACACACACACACACACACACACACACACACAGGGGTTTACAGAGAGAGAGAGAGGTTTAATACAAAGTGAATGCAAAACATAGAAATACTGCTGTCATTCGTTTCGAAGGTTTATCCCAAGCTAACCTTTCCTATGTGGATATATAACTATTTCGGACAGCAAATTCACAATTTTTACGGTTTTGTAAGATAGTTTTCTCCAAGTTGCAATGTAGCACAGAGTACACTATTATTTTTTTCCCATTTAATTGTACATACATTGTTTTGTTTTGATTGCTTTGTTCCACTTTTGCTATGGCAATGTAAACTTATGTTTTCTCATGCCAATAAAGCCCCTTTGAATTGAGAGAGAGAGAGAGAGATAGATAGATATTAGATAACATGTCTTTAGGAACGAGTTGTATGTCATGTCTCTGGGTTAATATTGTACCAGCACACTGGGTCACTCATAGAGATGGGTGTGTAATGATGTGCTTCCTCTTTCTTACACAGTAAAATAATACCAAGTGTTAGTTTAGTTTGAGTGTCACAAGTTAAGGTGTGTCACAATATTGGTCGTCATGTACAAAGCAAAATAATGCCCTGTGTTGCAAACCACTGTGAAGTATAAATGTTGGTACCAGTATAAACACTGTTTATTTATATGTTTAAGTAGCACTCAGTCAGGATTCTCTTTGTACATGTCAGCATAAGACTTTGTTCTTGTTCAGCGGGTCAGTTTCGGTACATCACCACCTGACGCATTAGAATGAGAAGTGCATAGGGTGAAGTTTGTGGTACAAAGTTGAACAGATCATAAAAGTGACTTTAATT
This sequence comes from Gymnoscopelus microlampas, assembly GCF_963454915.1. Taxonomy (NCBI): domain Eukaryota; kingdom Metazoa; phylum Chordata; class Actinopteri; order Myctophiformes; family Myctophidae; genus Gymnoscopelus; species Gymnoscopelus microlampas. The sequence continues at coordinate 17,020,508 of NC_139958.1, forward strand.
GCTCTTTATCTGCTGTGATATGGCCTGTTCTGCATGGCAGGCAAAGGCAGTGGCCTGGGTGAGGTTATACAACCTGGTTACCTGTTAGTGTTTTACTTGCTCATTTTTCCTTACAACTATCTAGGTTTTTTGTTATCAGTTGTGAAAGGCTAGTGTACAATCAGTGTTCTGTTCACACTGACAATCTAGCTGTCATAATTAAAAACACTTTGTTGTGGCCCTCTTTTTCGAGTCTATTGCATTTTAACTGGATTTTGTGTTCACTCAGTTATTAGAGTGTGATAGTTGTATTTGTCTCATTGTCTGTATTGTTTGAGTTTATATTGTAACAGTGTTGTTCATGCGACTTTTACCTGGTTAAATTGAGGTATATCATGATGATGATGAAGATGATGATCCATCTATAAATTCCACAAATCTCTCTGTATGTCTGTCTGTTCTTGGCATATCTCCCAAATTGCTCATCAGATCACGGGGAGCGTGTCTCTTCCCTCAACACTGTGTTGTCCCCTTATACTGTATGCCATAGGTGTCATTTCGCTGCTTGGGCAGGAACCTAGGGCAGTCACATGTTAACGCAGAGTATACCCTTTCATACATCATGTGGAAACTCGTGCAATTTCCAAATAGATTATAACTTATGCTCGCCGTGTCGGTATGCAACTCGGATGACACTGAGTTGATGGTGGTGCCATCACACGACTTGGCGCAGGCGCTCACTTGGCTTATGTCTCTCGCTTAGGCACACCTCATGGTCACGGAGCTCAAGGGCGCTGCTTGAGCTCCGTGTCATTATGCTGATGCTGGGGGCAGCCTTTTGAATACCATGACATTGAAAGGCTGGCTCTGATACTGAGGAAACATACTGTACGACATTACATTACATTACAGTCATTTAGCAGACGCTTTTATCCAAAGCGACTTACAATAAGTGCAATCAACAAAGGTAGGGAACGAAAGCTACTAATCACCAGAGGTTATAAGTGCATTTTCTGCAATAACAAGCAACCAAGAGCATACCTAGCGCTAAGGTAAAAGTGCAATATATCAGCTACCTATTTCCTTAAACAGATGAGACAAAGTAGTCAAATGAGCAGGAGCTAAAAACAAATAATTGTATTGACTAAACAAGATCCAATAAACAATTCAACAATAAAACAAGCATTCGTACAACTAGTTAACAACAAGTAGGCCAGGCAAAGAGGAAGGGTAGTGTTTCCTGAAGAGGTGGGTTTTCAGCCTGCGGCGAAAGATGGGCAGTGACTCTGCTGTCCTGACATCAGTGGGAAGTTCATTCCACCACTGTGGGGCCAGAACAGAAAAAAGTCGTGACCGTGTCGATCGACCAGAAGGACCGCTGAGTGGCGGGGGAGTCAGTCGCCCCTTGGTGGCCGACCGGAGTGGTCGGGAAGGGTTGTGGGCATTGACCAATACCCGGAGGTAAGAGGGAGCTGTTCCTTTCGCTGCCCTATAGGCTAGCACCAGGGTTTTAAACTGAATGCGAGCCGCTACGGGGAGCCAGTGCAGGGAACGGAGAAGGATAGTTGTGTGAGAGAACTTGGGGCGGTTGAACACCAGACGAGCCGCAGCTTTCTGAACAAGCTCCAGGGGTCTGATGGCAGATGCCGGAGCACCTAAGCTGACCCCTCTGTGATTATGCCCACAGATTCACGTAGTGTATCAATCTACTGTAGTGTATATTAGTTACTTTTAGTTTCTATTTTAGTTTGCCTAAATCCAGTCTACAAATTTTGAAATGAGGAGCACTTCAACTTTCGGTTTCTGTATTAGTTTGCCTAAATCCTGCTGGCATACGGAGCAAATGGTGAGATGAGATACATCACTTCTTACATTGGATTTTTATTATTGCACTCTGGTGCACAATTTCATCTGTAATGGCATACGTGCTGTAGTTAACGTCATTAGTTCAGGCTAGTCTCACTCTCATTAGAATGGACAGCGCGCTACTATATATCAGGACAGTTTCATGCGTGATTTCAGCCCCAATTCAGTTGCTCGCTGGTTGTCTCATAACACGTCTAATAACAAATACATTCGAAATAAGTTAAGAAAGGAATAGAAAGAAGTTAAGAAAGGAATAATAATAAGTATTGTGTCACAAACAATGACTGGGATGGGTGCTTTAAAATCATGGCCTATTTGGGATGGGGGGAAAAATGTATGAGGGAACATAGGGGATGACCATGATGATCCCATAAAACTTGGTACTTGGCAGGTGTATTGCTGAGGACCTGAAAGGCAGAGTGTGAAGTCGGCAGATGTGCGCTTCTCCGGAACTGGCCCGCTCTGAACTGCCACACATTTTTAACGTTGGCCAATGGCCATGCCCCCTGAATGGACATCGCACTAGTACCAGGAATTTACTTTTGTAGCAGAGTAGCCCTGACTGTAGCCCAGAAGCCTCGTAGATATTTGGCTAACCTTGTAGGAGACCAGGGTTCAAATCCAGGTAGTTACACTTTGGCATAGGCTGCAGCTTTGTAAAAAAATGCAGAAATAACATCAAAGGCTTGAATTATACTTAGTTTCGGGTGTCGCACACTGAAAATGGCTGCTGTGTCCCGCACAGCTAAGTATGAATCAGTCAAAAGTACTTGGACACATACTGTAGGACTGGCATATTGTGTGTGTGACAGCACACTGTAGTGCAGAGATCATGCATTAGACATTAGGCTTGAAATTAAAATACTAAGCTTACTGTGTGAGAGCATTTCTCCGGGTAAATATAAATGTAATTGCAGGAAAGGTTAGGGTTTATGTTCTGAAAACTCCTTTCATCTCTTTGTGTAGAAATAAGACACTGTGGCCTATTCAAACCAAACCACAAGATCACCAGCAGGTCAGTGAGAGAGTCCTTTAATTCTGCTGTCAGTGACTTCAAGATGGCATGGCATAATAATATGCTATAATACTGTAACTCACTGCACAAAGCACGTTGTCACTGTTGGGCAGAAACCTTGTATCTCCCTATTTCATTTTATGTTTTATTTTTCATGAATTAATGTCAGATTTTTGTACTTTGTCATATGATAGTGTAGAATGTAGTATCACACAAAAGTAGCAACAATTGCAATCTACAAACTGACAAACAAGCACATTGCATCGCGATGCATTTTGTGCGTGTAGATCTGCTATTTGAGCTTTCCCCACCTTTTTGTTCAGTATACATAAGTACATATTACAGAACCAATGAAAATATAACAAGAGCTTGTGACTGAATAATAACTACATTGGATCCATTGGGACACAGGTTATTTTTTCCATTTCCCCAAAAAGTAAAGTTTTTTGGGCATACACGTTTTCCACCTCTCCATGTCAATATATATATTTTTAAAATAATTTTTGATATTTATGTTTTTAGAATGACTGAAATGTCCACTGTCATACTCGGTTATGTCAATCCGGACACATGGATATCATGACGGCGAAGCTGAGTGAGTGAGTTTGTGATCTGGTCTGATCTGGTCTGGTCTCTTCCTGGGGTCTTTGTGTGGTCGTTAATACCGTGACAGGCTGGATAATACCTCTATTGTTAAAGACATCCCCCATATGCTTCTGTTCTAACAGGCCTCAACACAGCCAGCTACCATTTAAAACCACATTATGGGATTTCGGTCTCAATCTGGCTGAAGTTGAATAGATTAAAGTTGGAATTCTTGGATGTCTTCAGCACTGGAGCCAAACAGATTGAGTTTGGTCTTTTTATGGGAGACTGTGCAGACCTGTCTGAGTGGGACGGCCTTGTTTTGGGTTCCACAAACAACAGGAACAACGGATTGAAGGGGGCACACGCACACAGTTTGAGTCTTCAAACATGACGCATGCAAAGGTTTTATGGGGTTATTCATGTTTGAAAGTTATATGCTCCCATGTTTTCAAAACTATTGAAAGGAGAGAAATCTACTATAGGCACATGCAACAATGTTTGTCTTTGGTGCAACATTTGAATTAAACCATGATGCATGACTATCTTTTCCTACATTTTTACTTGCCACATCAAACTTACATGCAAAGACTGTAATTGTTCAAAGTTTACAAACAAAAGGAGCATACATTCCTTGCTTTAAGTGACATCAAATTCAAACTGCCATTTAGTCATCCCAAAGCTTCTCATCATGGCCTTACAAACACAGTTCCACCTAGAAATTACAACATTTCAGTACTGTGGGAGGTAGTAACTCACTGTGGGATGTAGTAACTCAAATGTCCCAATTGTAAACTTTTCAGGGATTGAAAAACAAAAACAAAACCATGCTGACCATGGAATTTATTTTTAATTACAAAGTCTAGTGTAGTTTATTTGTTTGAGATGAGATACTGTAAGAATATGATCATGAGAATAGTATATGGTTCAGTATCACTGTAAGGTGCCTTTAGTGTTGTTAAATAATATTGCAAAACAATTTCTTTGATTGAATAGGGTATTTTGAGGTGTTTCCCAGTCATTTTAATGTGTGTCAACTGTCAAGTAATCATATAAACGAAAATGGAAACACCCATATTTGATTAAAGCCTGCATCACAGGAGAGGAGGCTACCTGTGACCAAGTAAACAACATTTGTATACTTGGTCACAGGTAGCCTCCTGAACTGATTCAAATACATAATATAAAGAAATATGTACAGAGAGTGGTTTCAACTGTGTTTGTGAGCCGTGTGTTGATTTATTCTTATTATTTATTTAATTATTACCTTTTAATAGAATTAGAAGGACAACAGTGGGCAGGAATTCAAGAGTACAGGAGACAGAGGGCACTGGTTTACCTCAGGTGTGTGTGTGTGTGTGTGTGTGTGTGTGTGTGTGTGTGTGTGTGTGTGTGTGTGTGTGTGTGTGTGTGTGTGTGTGTGTGTGTGTGTGTGTGTGTGTGTGTGTGTGTGTGTGTGTGTGTGTGTGTGTGTGTGTGTGTGTGAGAGAGAGTGTGAGTGTGTGAATATGAATACAGTATATAAATAAGATAGCTGTGGCAGACAGTCCTAAATTGGTCCACTTGGAACACAAATGTCTGCTGGATACAAGCTCACAAGACGCAACACGTTGTGAGCTTAAAGATCTGCTAGTTTCGCACTTTTTGAAAAACTTTGAATACATGTTTTTAAATCTTTGCCCATAGAGACATAACAGCGACGCCAGGTTGAAAGTGCCTTAATGACACGTTTCTCTTCTCATTCTCCAGGTCACCATGCCTCCTACCACTCCCTACGCCGGCAAGTTTGGCCCCTGCGGTGCCTACAGCAGCAACAACAACAACTCTCAGCCTCACAGTCCGTACTGTAACGCGGCCGCCAGTCCCAGCCGGGAAAACCTCTACGACAACGCCTACTGCCCCGCCACAGAAAACCCGTACGACATCCCACAGCCTCACAGCAGCCCCTACCGGAATGGCAGTGTCGCCGTGACCATGTCTAAGGACCGTATGTACAACAACAACAACATCACGGAGAACCCCTACGCCATACCCCAACAGACCCACCACAGCAGCCCCCGTCGTACCGCCAGTTCCTGTAGCAGCGGACGCTCTTACCGTAATACCCACGGTAGCGGTAGCAGTGACCACCTCTACCGTAACAGCAGCAGCTGCAGCAGCACCAGCACTGAGACCCATCGCAGCAACGCTGCCCTCGCCAAAGAACACCTTTATGGCAACGGCATCACCGCCAGCTACGGCGAGATGTGCTACCATGACAACAGCTTGGTGTCTGGGTCGCTCGAGGCGCTGATCCAGCACTTGGTTCCGACGGTCGACTACTACCCTGACGTGAGAAACCATAACCTATCAGTTAATCAATCTGTCAATCGAGCTGTCTGGTTAAATTAACACTGATGATTTTACTTTGCAGGTAGATCTTATGTTTTGCAAAGACTTTACTTACTGACTTACTGACTACTTTAGTTAAGGAATCAATGTTATCAGTTTTCAACATTTGTGATCTTCACTGATGGGAGTAACCATGCCATATCAATTATTCCAACAGGCATACGCAGTTTGTGAGATTGAGCTCAAATAATTCAGCCATGCACATACACTTTCACTCAATGTATGTTTGATATTCACCCATTCACATGTTCAGATTCACACACCAACAATGTAGGCAGCCATGTAGCCTACCATGCCAACGTTGATGATAATTTATGGAGGGCCCCATAAGAACTCTAATATATTGCCATGGTAAATGTACAAATATTTTAGCGGTACAGTACCTGTCCCCCCGCCCCCTTTCCCCTTTAGTGATCTTTATATTGCTGTATTACTGGAAGGGTGTGTGAGGGAGATAGATCGATAGAGATATTTTCATTGTCCTTTGTGTACTTAGCCTTGAAGTTGCTAAATTCTTTGCATATTTTCTGATCTCATCCCTGTTTGTTTTGCTTCCTGTCCACCAGAGGTCATATGTGTTCACCTTCTTACTGAGCTCTCGCCTCTTCCTGCACCCCTATGAGCTCATGACCCGGGTCTGTCACCTATGTGTGGAGCAGCAGCGCTCTGGAGACCCCCTGCTGGACAAAGTAGGTATAACACACGGAGAGAAGTAGAGGAAGATGTACAGTAATCCAATAATGCATGACATACTCACTGGAATTCGCTAAACCGATTATTTAATAACTAGAGTGACTAATTGATGAATAATTTGTGTTCCTTGGCCTGCTGGCAGCGTTCATAAGAAATATGACACACTGATTAGCCTTGTAGAGAGAGACACAGACAGACACGACTGAATGCAAATAACTTAATGTGACAATATTTATTTGGGCTGGGTGATACAGTATGACTTCAATATCACATTTTTTAAAAACTTTTGCCTCGATTATTAGGGTATATATATATATATACCCTCATAATTTAGGTTATGTGGCTTTCGTGTCGATTCGTTGATATATAAGGGAATAAAACGTTTTTTATTTATTTTGTATTATTCACTTCAGTATTTTTGGTTATTTGCCCAACCCTAATATTCATGGTCCTCACAATGCTCAAAAGAACACTACATGAACACACACACATCCTCAGGCTCCTTATTGAAAAGAAACCACCATAGTGGAAACAGCGGCACTCCAAAAAAGAAAAAATCAAGACGTAGGCTCAAGTGCACTTTCTTCTATTCAGGCTAACACGTTTCGGCCTCAGCCAAAGTCACTACTTTGGTGGTTTATTTTCAAGTGGATGTTTTTGTAGCTAAGCAGCACCCAGCGCTAAAGAGACGCTCAGAGAAAGCGTACTACCTGCTCTATATCCAGATGTCCTCGGGCTCCTTGCGTAAACACTAACGTAATTCCACCAACGCTGTCAGATTCGCGTCAGAGACGTTGCCCCCAAGCTGGTCCAGCTGTTGACGGAATGGACGGAGACCTTCCCCTACGACTTCAGAGACGAGAGGATGATGCGCTGCCTCAAGGACATGACTCACCACGTGGCCCGAGCAGATGAGGTTAGTGCGTAACAGCAATGTATTGATGTTATATTATCATTCAAATCTTAGTGTTATTTGGCAATTATTAGTTGTGTAAAAACTAATAGAATACGCACCACTTCATTGAGGTGCTGGGTTGGAAAGTAATATGAAGAAAAAGAATAAACCCGCACACTCGTCTGCTCCAGTGAAATTTTATTGACAACGTTTCGAGCCAAGGCTCTTCATCAGGTCAAACTCAAGAAGTGTGTACCTCGCCCACTTATATAGACACCCACAGGTCACGTTATCAATCAGTGGGTGGGACAACACCACAAGGTAATCAATTAAAGATTAGAGAAAAACATCTTAATAAATACAGTGTTCAACATTTACATATCCACAGAACAGCAGTGGAAAAAACACAAATGGACGAATTATTTTGGGGCCCACAGGTTGAGAACCACTGCCTTGAGAGAGAGATGAAGCCGGGACCCCCACTACATATTGTATGGAATTGTGTGGCAGATTACACTTTTTCATTAATTTCATAGATCTATCTTCTATCTTCATAGATCATAGATTTCAGCTGCTCTATACCAAACCTCCTTGTCGAAAATAGCAGATCTACAAGCTCACAACGCCTCGCGCTGAGCTTGTAGATCTGCTATTTATGGCTAAAGTTCTCCTCAGAATAGGGATGCAAGGGTTCAAGTGGCTAATGCATATATCACACAAAGATTTGGTGCCCCCCCCCCCCATTGTAACTCTGAGAACTCTGAGGTCCTGGACCCCCTGTTGAAGACCCCTGCCTTATACCGTTTGGTTTGCTGTGTGTGTATTGAATTGGTCCAGTACTCGTGGCGAGCCATGCAGCAGATGACCCAGAGGTTGATCAAGCGCCTGTCGGCTCTGGGACAGTACGAGGAGGCCGTGGCGGCGCTCAACGCCGTGGCGATGGAAAGACCCGCCTCTCTGAAGAGCAAACAGTCCTCGGGTCAGCGCAGCGACGTACTGAGCGTGTGCGACGAGCCCTTCATCCTCGCCCAGCAGCTCACACACATCGAACTGGTAAGGAGTGGGAAGGAGTCCATGTAGTTAAAACTAATTAACCCTCATTAACCTAGCTTGCCAGAAAAGATAAGATGGCGTGGAGTGGTGCTAACAGTAAAGAAGTTTGTAGGAAGTTGTTTTGGACACTGAGGATGGGAAGTTTGAATACCTCTGTCCCATCACAGACAGTGTAGAGCAAGGGTTCTCAAACTTTTCAGGCCACGACACCCCAACATAATCATATTTGAACTGGCGACCCCCCCCACCATTAGAAGCACTTGGAATTGTAGGCATTACATTTAGTTTGACTCGGTTCCACAGATAAATATTGTGAAAATAGCCGAACTACAAGCTCAAGCTTTTAGATTGGCTATTTTCACAGTATTTGCCTCTCTTATATATTTGACAATTTGGCCAATTCAGTACTAAAAAGGCCTTAAAAGTCATTAAATTGTAACTTTAGAAATGTGCAAATATCCTGCACACTTATACTGTATGTTGGTTTGTTTACTGTTGAGTGAATAATCAATGTTGCACATTAAGCTAATCATCTGGGGACCCCCAAAATAATTTGGGGACCCCCCCCTGGGGATCCTGACCCCCCAGTTAGGGAACCACTGGTGTAGAGGGAAAACATTAGCAGACAACATTAGCTTGTATAGAGCACAGGGGGACCTGGTCAACTCATGTTCTATGAGACTAAAATTGCTTTAAAAGCAAGCTTAAGAAATTCCTCTCTCCACTCCTGCTCTTGGAAGAGAATAGCAAATAACAGTCTTGAATCCTTTTCCTGATTCCCGGACGCTGTCATTGCTTTAGACCTTTCAGATTTGTTTGAACATTTTTAACCCTTTTATGGATGCCCTTGGAAATTAGCATGCCCTTGCCTTACTTCTTTAATCATTCTGATCATGTATTTTAATTATGAATGTGTAATTCGGCTATTTTCGGTTATGTGGTTAAGTATCATAGTTTCCATAGTTACTGGTCTGTTATTACTGCTGCACAGTAAAATCCTAAGTGTTAATTTAACTCTAAACCCATTTTCTGAAAAACTTGTATGTAGCTATATAATCAGGGGTTCTCAAACTATTTCATGTCAAGGACCTCCAAAATTATATTTATTTGGCCGCCGACCCCCATCTCAAAAATATTTTGTTCCAGAGACCCCCAGAAGCAAAGATTTGAGTTAAAAATGTTTAAAATGTGTATGTACATATTCAAAGTTTTGCACAAATGTTCAACATTTTTCAAAAATAACAGATCTACAAGCTCATAGCGCGGCACAAAGTGACACACTATGAGCTTGTATATCTGCTATTTTTGAATAGCCAAATATATATATAGCTAAAATCTATAATGACACAGATGCTCTCCCGGTTTTAGTGTGTTAAAGAGTGTTCAAATGTCTTCTCTCCATGCAGGACAGACTGAGTTTCATCGGCCCTGAGGAGTTCATCCAGACGTTCTCCATGAAGGATCCTTTGGAAAATCACAAGGTATAGTCCGTTTTTACTTCAGTGTATCCTAAACATAGTGGAACGACACATTTTGGGTCATGAGTAAATATCCAGTTTATGGATGAATTTATTTATTACATGTTTTGATGAAACTCTTTTCATGGAATATGGAGATGCAATATTTCTGCCTCGGTAACAGGCTGCATCACCAGGTGTTATTTTAATCACTTTAACAACAGTGGTTCTTCTCAACCTTTTCTGGATCAGGGCCCACTTGAAAATGTTGAAAGCGTTCGCGGCCCACCCATCTGACCACGTAACACTGCAGTGTTACGTGGCTGCTTTGTTAAGTGGTCAGATGGGTGGGCCGCGTGCATTTGTATATTTTATTGATTGATTAATCAATCAATCGATTGTGTTCTGGCTCGAGTCAGTGGAACTATGTGACACAGTAATACATGACAAAAATAACCAAACCTCTTATTTGGGCTGTGGGGAAAAGGTGTATGCTTTAATGGTTATTTTTAAGGGACGGTAACCGCCTAACCGGCATCAATAGGTGATCGGTAGACACCATTGTGTTTACCTTTTATACTGTCAATGCCATTAGTCTACTTTTCATGGCCATCCCTAGAGTGTACCTGCTGAAGTGATCTTTATTTTATTTATTACTTTTTCTTTTCTTTTGTGTTAGTGTGTGCAACAATCTTCAGTCAGGTCTCTCACCTTGTGTTACATAAGTATCATACTAAGATCTATTGAGTGCAGAAAAGTGGTCTGTTTGAATGAGTCAGGATCCGGCCAGGGAGGGGGTGACGTGCAGTGGAGAGTGGGCTGGCAGTGTTGTGTAAGCCTTTAACAAGGATTTCTTTGAACGCACAGCAAGTCAACTCGTATAAAAAGAGCTTTTAAAACACTGGGTTCGTAATTGCAAAGTGCTTTGTACACAGCAGAGGACACAAATGCAGATATAAAAAAGAAAAACTGGAACAGTGTCTAATTATGTGTGTACTGTGTAGGTTTATTGATTTTATTTATTTATTTGTCAAATAGTTGTGCACTACACGATATAGCCTAATACAATGATGTTCTTTATAATGTACTATACAATGAGATTGTATCTATAGTAAATGAGATTACATCAAACCGTTGGATCTAACTAAGTGTGTCAAGTCACAATGTAACTGCAAGATAGTTATCAGTTCATAACAGAACTCTCTCTCTCTCTCTCGCAGGGTTTCTTCAGGAAACGTAAAACCAGTAACCTGGAGGCTTACATCAACTGGTTCAACCGACTCAGTTTTCTTGTGGCTACTGAGATCTGTATGGTGAGATATGCTTTATCTGCCTGTCTGTGTCACAAATACAAATAAAGCTGGTAAATATTGCAAGAAAAAGTTGATAAAATGTTGACAAAGACATGTTGTGTTAACAATAAAAGCAACCAAGCCATCCATCCATCCATCATTAACTGTTGCACCACTAGTTTGTCTCTGCTGCTTCATCTTGTTCAATTTGAACCTCATCTTCTTCCTGTTCTGTTCTCTTCTCATTTACAGCCAGTGAAGAAGAAACACAGAGCTCGAGCCATCGAGTTCTTCATTGACGTCGCCCAAGAATGTTTCAATATTGGCAACTTTAACTCCCTCATGGCCATCATCAGTTAGTATTTTAATATGCCCTCCGTGAATATAAATGCTGTATACTGTATGACTAATGCACACAAAATGCAGTGGTTATGTAGGTGTAGTCTATTGTGTTTATATGCTAGTACGCCTACTTAAACATATTATTTCTAACGTTAATTCTTTTTCTGTCACTCTCTTGATTTTCTCCTCTCTTTCTCTCTCACAGCTGGGATGAATATGAGTCCTGTGGCTCGCCTGAAGAAGACTTGGAATAAGGTCAATACAGACAAATTTGCAATTCTAGAGGTGAGAAATACTCCAAACTACTTTGGCGTTTTAAAACCCTAAAATGTAGACATTCCAAAACACTGCTGACCATGTTTTGTTGTGAAAATAAAGTATAATGGACGACAGGAAGACATCCTTTAAAAACGATGATGCAGACAGACACCCACTTTCACTTCCTGACAGGCTCTTATTAGTCACGACATGGCCGTACCTGATTCGTCACGTCCCTATCACATGACCCTTTTCTGGGTTGTTAGGGAAATAAGATACAGTTGTTAGTAGAAGTCTCCATGGGTCCAAAATGATAAGATACAGTTGTTAGTAGAAGTCTTCATGGGTCCAAAATGATAGAGATGAATCCCAATGGACCTGGGAAATGTATTCAGAGATTGGTTCCAGTTTTTTAGTTTTTTTTACACTTAAATGCAATTTCGTTGTATTGTTTCTGTAAACTTATAATTTGATTAGATTATTTCAACGCTTTTTCCACATTCACATCACATACTATTATTTGTGATAGTATCTTTGTGCATTTGTATGTATTTTTGATAGTGTGACGAGAGCCTCTTTATCTGTTCTCATTCTTCAGCACCAGATGGACCCATCCAGTAACTTCAGTAACTATCGCACATCGCTCCGTGGCGCCACGCAGAGGTCCGAGACGGCACATAGCAGTCAGGAAAGGGTGAGAGAGCATACAAAGGCCACGTCACATTTCTCATACTTGGTAGTATGACGGTGTCACTTGCCAAATTGAACAGATCTACAAGCTAGCAATGCTCTTTCTGCCAAAGCAACGCCCTTGTGCGATGGAGTATTGGTTCCCAAACTTTTGCCAAGGACCTCCAAATAGCCATAGCCTCTGGCTCTTGCGTCCCTGTTGCGAAATGGCTTTAAAATAACAGAAAATATCCCATCTACAAGCTCACAAAGTGTTGCATCGTGTCACGTTGCGATCTTGTAGAATTGCTATTTTCTCCATTTTTTTCCGAAAATAAACATTGTTTACTATAATAACATGCCCAAAATAGGCCAATTTTATCCCGCCTCTAACTTGCTGTCAATCTGTCCTCTAGATTGTGATTCCTTTCTTCAGTCTCCTCATAAAGGACATCTACTTCCTCAACGAGGGCTGTGCCAGCAGGCTGACCAACGGACACATCAACTTTGAGGTCAGTCTGAACTTAACCACGTCAAGCAGATCTACAAGCTCACAACATGCCACAACGTATCGCGCTGATAGCTTGTTTCTCAGCGAAGAGATTTGATGTAAAGGGAAAAAAAAGAGCGGTCCTAATACAGAGCCACCCAGGCCAAGTTGACTAAGTATACTGGGGGGTTTAAATGGGATGTTCCACTGTCAAATCTGTAGATGTAGTGTCAATTAGTGATATTAAATTATAAACCGTTTTATGTCCTCTCCTGACGGAGAAAGGTAACGCACAGGGTTCAAGGGAACCAAACATCTACCGCTCAAGCAAGAGAGAATCCCCACTTGCCTAGTGGAGATATTGGGGTTATGAGCTTCAGGCTGTACTACTTGTCAAACAGTATGTATCCTACCCGACACGATGGGGTCTAAACGTCTCAGTGAGTAGGGAGACCACCTCCAACCACTGTAGATGTACAAGAACTCTGCAATACAGATTGGAACTCTGCAATACAGATTGGATTAACATAACTTTTTATTCAAGTCCCGGAATGCAGCTTTAAATGTTCATCAACGCACACATAGAAAACAATGTTGATTACATGCAATACCAGCTGAAAAGAAAAACGTGGAGCCTTGTTCTCAAGCAGTGCTTGACGCCATTGGCCTCAGTGACCTCTAGTGGCAGAGTGGAGAATGGCTGTCTGCTGCTTTCAGTTGATTTTTTTTGGCAAAAAACATTTAGATGGACTAAGCACTATGTACTGATCATTACTCCTATTTAATGCCAAGCGCTTTGCGATGTGTTGTGAGCTAGTAGATCAGTTATTTTTGGTGTGTAGAGGTAAAAAAAACAAAAAAGGAGGGGGAGCCAACCGCTGGGAGACGTGAAGAAGTGGTCAAATTACCCAGAGACCCTGTACTGTAGACCATGCTGCCAAGTTCTGTGACTGGTCTGGTGCACGTTGAACTTTTAATGAATATGTTTTTTTTTTCAGAAACTGTGGGACCTGGCTAAGCAGGTGAGCGAGTTCCTGGTATGGCGGCAAGTGATATGTCCCTTCGAGAGAGACCGTCGGATCCTCCAACATCTGGTCACCTCGCCCATCTTCAATGAAGATGGTCAGCACTCATTCACAATACATCTATGATAAGCACGCATTGTTGGCAATGAAAACAATATGGGCGTGGTTTGTGAAAATCTGCTGGTGCAAAATGCATTCACGCTTATGAAACACATGATGCTCAGTCTTTTCTACTTTCTCTCCTTCATGCAGAGCTGCATCTGGCTTCATATGAGAGTGAAGGACCCGAGAATAACATGGAGAAAGACAGCCGTAGATCTCTGAGGTTTGTACACATTAACAAAGACGTACACAAGCAGGTCGCTGTCCTGCGGAAGCCTTGTATATACAGAACTATTAATCGATCACATGCAGTGAAAACTAAAAAAACATAAAAAAGATTAAATATGAAAAGGTTTCTGCCCAACAGCAATGATATAGCCTTGCTAAAGCATCAATTTACTGTATCTATCTGCCACATTGTTATATTCAATTCAATTCAAACTTTATTCCAGACACACAGGGACATAGAGTACATACAAATCATCAACATCACACAATACATCTATAAACACAATACTTGTGTTATGGAAACATCTGATAGTCTGACCTTGTGGGAACCAACAGGACTGTATGGTCAGAATATTTTTTTCGTAACTTATGGCTCTACTTGATCATACAGAACTACAAGCAGAACTACAAGCTTGTAGATCTCCTATTTCTTAATTTGAATCTTGAAAAGTAACAATTTTGGACTTTTCCAGCTGAGACGATATTCATTCATTCTTTTCTGTCACAGATCCTCACTTTCGCATAGAGAGAATCGCTCTTAAGACCGGGATTCTTCTCTGAATGGACCAAAGCCTTCCCCCACAGCACTACTCTTTACACCAACTTGACAACCCAGCATTCTAAATGCAGAGGGGGCGCATTGTTTTCTTCTACGACCAACCTCCGGGCCTCAATCCATACTTTGACAGACCCTGCACTAAAACAAAACACACTTATTTCCCTCCAAACTCTGCCTGGCCTTAAAAACCCTATTGATGTCTGATCATAATGGAGTCATGTTTACAAAGGGGCTCCTGGATCATCAGATGGACTTCTAACACTGGGGTCTATGGGAGGGGTTTGATAAGACATGATTAGGACATGGAAAGTGAAAATCCATGTTCTTTCTTTTTGAGGGATATGTACAATATGGAAAGCAGAAATTCATTTGGATTAGCTAAATGTACAGTATGGAAAGCAGCAATTCATATGGATTAGCAAAATGAACTAAATCAACAAATTCAACCAAGTCCACCAGCAAACCTTTTGAGGGAAAAACAAAGATGTCAATGATGTGACTTAGATAGATTATATACAGTATTGTACCGTACATAATATACAGTATTACAAATGCAGTACGTGTGGCTCCAGTAATGCAGTCAAAGGTGTGTGTGTGTGCACGTGTGTGCATTCGGTGTATTACCCATTCTTTAAAACAGCCATGGACATGAAGCTCGAACAACATGGTTGAACTGGAGAATGAGAGCCAAGTGTTGCTTATCATTTATATTATACATTACAGTCTCACATCAACTATCACTGTACACTGCAAAATGCTGAGTGTCAATTGAAGTTGACATTGCATTTTACAGTGTAGAAGTGGTTTTGCTCTATTATGTTGTACAATGATTGGTTTATAATGTTTTTTGTCAGTGCATCTGGAGCAGATTTATGAGGATTTCATCAGATGCTATTCATTTGCTTTCATTTTTTTTAATTTGTGGTAATTTTGTATGGTGTTTAAAAAAGTATTTGGTTTGTTTCAATAGCCGTAGTCTAAATTTGTGTTTTGTCTATAGCAGATATTATATTTTTGTCATTTGTGTGAAAGACGAGCTATAACCTTTTTATTTTATTTTTTAGGAGTCTACTTTTTTCCCCTTCTGTTTAGTGGGGAATCCACTATGACTGCATATTAATGCCAAACATCGTGAGAGTAATGTTTTACATGATGCGTTGTGAACTTGTAGATCTGCTATTTGCGGCGTGTAACACTGTCGTACGACAAAGTATAAATCAGGCTTAACTGAGATAAGCTCATGCCAATTATGAAAGCTAAAACAAATGCACTTCAGCTACATTGAAGGGTCTTGTGTCTTGTAAAATATGATTATTATATAATTGTATCACTTTTTTTCTTGTCTTGCACAGTATTACAGTATGTTGTATTTTGTATTTTGTATCAGAAGGTTAAAAATCAATGGTTATGAAATGTTATAAGTGTGATATATTTTTTCTTACACGCTCTTTCTGATGTGTTGCCATGATGAGCTTGTTGCTGGTTAGCTTGCTCTCTGCTGGTAACATGTAAGCTATTTTTCTTAATGCTTTATAGTCCATGTATGATATTTGACAGGTTTTAGGGGTCTGTATGAAGAACTAACCGAACATGTGATATTATATTACCTTAAAAGGGCATGAAACCCTAATCTGTTTTCCAGTTCAGGTAGAAAAAACAGCAAATTAAAACATGCCAGGATTTGGCAATGCGGCTGCAGCTAATCAAAGCCGCCATGTTTTAATTTACTGTTGTTTTTAACCTGAACTAGAAAAATAAAAAAAATACAAAATCAGCCTAGGGTTTTGTCCACCTTTAAAACCTATGACCCTCAAACCTCTATTCATCTCAGCTGTGACGATTCAAATGTGACAATATGAACATTAAATTCACACTGTAAAAACGCTACAATATGTTACTTCTATGTCTTTTACATCCCTTTCATAGTATTTTTTTTTTACTTCATCTTTTCGTGTTTTGTTGTTTTTTTCTTTGGGGGGAGGGGATTGAAATAAACACATCTTTCATTTACGAGTGCCTTGCATTACATATGTTGTAATTTTAATCATTTAGGAGAGGATGTAAACATTCATTATAGTTACGGGGCCAGAGCTCAGCTCTGGACCTGTTTTGTTTTTGGCAGTATTCTGTCACTTCTTATTCTTCTTCTGCCACTTTTCGCAGTTCTGGCTGAACCGTGCTGTCGCTTTTTACGAAACTCGGCCATATGGTAGATGGTCATGAAAAACGATCAAGAAATAATTCTCACACTCATTCGTCAAAAGGTGGCGCTATAGCACTCAATTGAAAATGCCAACTTTGAACAGGTACAACTCATGCCCTGTTTGACCTACAGCCATGAAACTTGGATACACATATGCGTCTCCTCATGCTGAACAACTTTCACCCTCTGACTTTTGACCTCTGACCTTTAGATCTCCCACCATTTTGAATGATATGAAAAACAGTCATTGGCTCCTAACTTCTGCATTTTTTCACTTATGGAAAATCCGCTCCCATCATTATGTCGGCAGAGGTCCAAAGTTCATGTGTAAAGAATTTCGTGCAAATTGCTCAAACAGGATTCCATAGATTTTAACTATTGCAGTTTTATGAAAATTATTCATCTGCCCATAACACATACATGCAGACTCACATTTCTTTGAAACTTTGCAGAAAGGTTGAGGGTCATTCCAAATATCATTGAAACCAATCCTACTCCAATTGGCCAAAGGGGGGCGCTATAGCAATTTTTTTTAAATGCAAACTTTAAACAGGCATAAGTCATGCCTCGTTTGGCCGAAAGTCGTGAAACTTGCTTACACTTGTGCCTTGACTCATGAGGAACACATGTATCGCTTTGACCAGTAAGCTCCGGCCTTAGATTGTCCGCAATTTTGAGCAGTTTGAAAAACACTTAAACCCAGGATTTTTCAGCTATTTGCGTGAAACTGTATCATCTGTGTGATCTCCTTTTTCACAGGTCCTTGTCTGTTGGTCCAATGGCGTCTCCCTTAAATAAGTGCCTCACAATCGCAAGGTTGCCAGTTCAAGCCTCACTTGATGCAGACTTCATTTAAGTTGAATTGCAAACAACATGACTGTATCAATGAATACATGTGTAAATGGTAAAGATAACCTGAAATGCTTATTTGAGAGTACGTTTTTTCAATGTAGGACACTTCATTCTGAAAATAGCCGATCTACAATCTCAAAACTTTTCAGATAGCAACGTGTTTCTGAGCTTGTAGATCGGCTGCTTTCACTGTTTTCGGTTGCGAGGAGACTCTATTGGTAAATGGTTTGTGAACGAGTGATCTTAGTGTTGGCTTGGTTCATGACAGAAGGCAAGAGTTTATGATCTTCAACAGACAACATCAGCCTGGACAAAGCTATAGCACTATAGGTAGTTTAGCAGCCTATTAGTCCGAAGATTGAGAGTTCGATTCCTGTTAATGGCAATAGGTTGAGATGTCCAATCAATCCATTCTGTTTCCATCTCTCTCTCTCTCATCAATCTATTCCGTTTCCATGTCTCTCTTCAATCTATTCCGTTTCCATGGCTCTCTCTCTTCAATCCATTCCGTTTCCATGTCTCTCAATCTATTCCATTTCCATGGCTCTCTTGCTCTCTCTCTCTCTTCAATCTATTCCGTTTCCATGTCTCTCTCTCTTCGATCTATTCCGTTTCCATGTCTTACTCTCTCTCTCTCTCTCTCTCTCTCTCTCTTCAATCTATTCAGTTTCCATCTCTCTCTCTCTCTCTCTCTCTCTCTCTCTCTCTCTCTCTCTCTCTCTCTTTCAATCAATAATGGCAATAGGTTGAGATGTCCAATCAATCCATTCTGTTTCCATCTCTCTCTCTCATCAATCTATTCCGTTTCCATGTCTCTCTTCAATCTATTTACTAGACCATACCCGGTCGACGCATCCGTGGGGGGATATGCGCACATGATCTGGCAACCCGGGAGGAAGTTCGTCCCATAGCTGGGCAGCCCCGTAACCATGGCGACATTCTTTGACACAAAAGCGCTAATAAGAAGCTGAGATTTGAGAAACGGGCTTCACAGTTAAGTTCAGATGGTAATGGTCAATGGCTGTGTGCAAAATCAGAGCAATTGGTCCAGCCACTGAGGAGAACCGGGTAGCTTCACCTACTCACCTACTCAAGACGGTTACTAGAATTATAGTAGGATATTATATTATATATCTATATATTATTATTATTATTACTCTCCGCAGGAGAGTATTGTTTTCACTTTCTAAATATGACACACCGACTGGTCAAGCCTCACGTGACACGTGACAATACGGTGAAATACTGTATAAATACATGGCATCACTTTGACAGTGTCTGTGCCACTGTCAAAGTGAGGTAAGACAGGAACCATCACGAAATGGCTGCATGGCTGATACATAATTGGCAGATAGGACAGATAGGACACTTATATAGACAGGAGGGATATGACACTTACACAGACGGATAGGACACTTACAGTACACAGACAGGACGGATAGGACACTTATACAGACAGGACGGATAGGACACTTATACAGACAGGACGGATAGGACACTTATACAGACAGGACGGATAGAACACTTACACAGACAGGACGGATAGGACACTTACATAGACAGGAGGGATATGACACTTACACAGACAGGACGGATAGGACACTTACAGTATACAGACAGGACGGATAGGACACTTATACAGACAGGAGGGATAGGACACTTATACAGACAGGAGGGATAGGACACTTATACAGACAGGACGGATAGGACACTTATACAGACAAGACGGATAGGACACTTATACAGACGGATAGGACACTTATACAGACAGGACGGATCGGACACTTATACAGACAGGATGGATTGGACAGTTAGAACATAAGAATTAGAACATTCCCAACATTCCCAACACAAGTCTGGTAAGAGTGAGGTAAGACAGGAACAATCACGAAATGGTTGAGAAATGGCGGATACTGTAACAATTGGATAGGACACTTACACAGACAGGACGGATAGGACACTTACACAGACAGGACGAATAGGACACTTACATAGACAGGACAGATAGGACACTTATACAGACAGGAGGGATAGGACACTTATACAGACAGGACGGATAGGACACTTATACAGATAGAACATTCCCAACATTCCCAACAGCGGAGAGTTGTGCTCCGAGGAGCACTTTTTCTAGTTATTATTATAGCTACAGCACAATGTTGAAATTACTCTGTTAAAAAAGTCCTGCATTCACAATGTTACTTGAGTATTGGCTTCAAAATATTCTGTTCTTATTTCCTTTCCTGGATGATGGGAGCTTACAGTTGAGTTGAAGTTACAGTAGTTACCAAAGTAGCCTACTCTTATGTAGAATGGTTAATTTCACAATCATATTATTGGATTGTATATAGGCTATATTCACGTGTTCATCACTTTAATGTTGCAGCTTGTAAAGGTGGGGGTGGTTTTAATTACTTATTATTGCTGCAGGGTACCTAATAATACATCATCATTTATCAGTTAAAGTATATGTTGAATCTAAATCTGCAAAGTAATTAGAAGGCTAAGTAAAGTTCAATATTTCAAATAGGTAAGTATCAAAAAATTCACAGGGTCAACTAAAGTAAAAGTACCTCAAAATTGTAAGTAGGCTACTTAGTTAGGCTACATTCCTCAACTGACATAAGTACAATGTTTTCTTTCTCTTAGTAAATATACCCAACTACAGGCTATAGGCTGTAGGCTAATCGTACAAAAGAGATAAGCGGGCACGCCTCCATATACATCGATAGTGTTGCAGTAGTGATAGGTCAGTGAGCTCAAGACAAGTTCATAACACCACTGAGGACGTCAGAGGGCCACTACACAGACACACCACACATGGTGAAAATGGCTTAGTCTGTAGTGAATGATTACTTGACAAAAGTTATGAGGAAAAGAAAAAAGAAAAAGAGACAAAAAACAGAAAGCGTTGGACTGATTTATTTCTTCTGACACACACACCCACATCACTTATCCTCTGACATGATGGGGGTTTTGTGGTTTATTTATATTTTCATCATAATCTTGATGAATGATTAGGCATTTTTAATACTATCCACAGCTTGAGTGAACTACAGGGATGGAGAGGTGGCAATAGGGACAGAATCCATCTCTTTGATAGCCTCATTCTCAATGGGTTGAATGAGGGGATTTGATTTGCTTATTAGATTAAATGAATGCACTATCATGTATGAGTGATAGTTGGATATATAGGTATGTTTAAAAACAGTGCCCTGCCCTGATGAGGGAGAGGTGAGTCCTCCAGCTGCAGGCCATGAACTCATCAGCTGTACGTGTCTTTTCCACTTTCAAACTAGTGTCCATATTTTTGACATGAATATTGGAAACAAATAAGAATTGTTGAAAATATCTCAAGACAGCAAAAATAGCAGATCTACTAGCTTGTAGATTGGTTATTTTCTCTATTTGTCGTACGACATGTAGAGCTTAAATGATTAAAGAAACAAACAATTAAACAGACGGGAAAGAGACGTGTCAGGCAAACTGCAGGTCAGGTAGACAGCCCCCCATAGAAAATGGAGAACCCTTAGGGAGGGTCTTTGTCAAGATCAAAGAAGAAGGTAACAAGAACAACCGCCCGGCCGCCCCAGCTGCTAGTTGCCATTCTTACCCTTCCTGCAACTATAGATAAAATAGATCCGTCCCATTGAGCTTGGCCTTGGCATTCTTTACGCAATCTCTACTCTACCACCCATTAATTTGTGTTGGTTCTGTGAGCACCCCACAAGGTCACTCCTCCTACTGTTCTCATGAGGTCCTTCAGGTCCAGCCCGCTAAAACCTGATTTATACTCTGTTGTGTCGCACACCAAAAATAGCAGATGTACAAGCGCTGCAACGCGTTGTGTGAGTTTGTACATCTGCTATTTTCAGTGCAACACCAATGTGCAAAAAAAGTACAACTCAGGCTTAATACACAAGGAGAGGTTCTTCACAATGTTCTGTCACGACATGAGGTCTATATCTGGATCCACTTCTTCGGTGTGACAGTGTCTAGACCAGGGGTTCCCAAATGATGGAGTTTGGGAAACGCTGGTCTAGATGGTGGTGGTGAAACCCCCAGTGCCCCACCCCTTCCAGGTGCTCAGTGCTGTTTTGGCCCCAGGGCATTTCTGAAGCAGCTGCATCTGTAGTGACTCTTCTCACTGTGATTGATGCTTGCCTATCCCCTTTATTTCAGCATTACTTTATATCAGCGGTTCTCAAATATTTTCATATCAAGACCCCCAAATGAATATGTATTTGGCCACAGACCCCCATCTGAAAATATTTGGTGCAAGGGAACCCATACAAGATTTGTCTTCAAGATTTTCAAATAGCCGATAATAGGGTTAAAGTGGTTGAGCTGATTGTGATGCTAACACATTTTGCTGGGGACCCCCTGAACCCCTTCAAGGAGGGACCCACCAGGGGAGTGGGTCCTCGCTGTCAAGCAGTGGTTCTCAAAGTGGGGTCAGAGGAGTCCTTGGACCCCACTTTGAGAACCACTGCTTGACAAGAGCGTTAATCTAAATGTTATTGCATACTTTTAACAAGCAACTCTTGCATACAAATGTGCTCTGTGGCACAGACTGACAGTAGCTGTAGCTAGTAATATGCATTGAAAATGAGCTGGTACGACGGTATGACATATGTCATGCAGTTTCTATGACTGTCTCAGAATTATTAACATACACTCCTGTTTATATAAAATATCAACCTTAATGTCATCGTATACTACTCATTATAATACTCACTTCAAGTGAGTACACAAAGTGAGAATCATGCATCCCGTCAATTTTCTTATGTCTGTAAGTTAAGTTAAGTGTGACGTGTGGGAAAAAAAGACTACATCAAACTTGTTGTGGGTGACCATTTGAACAAACAAATAATCAAAATACTGTACTCTGCAATACACACTGCCCTCTGGTGTTTCAAAGTTATTGTTGCAGGCGATGTCACCTTCAAGATTTCAAAATGTCAAAGACTTTATTTGTCACTAAATAAGAAAAAGAGGTTGCGCATCAACAATGGGTTTCCTCAGTGGAGTGCTAGACCCAAAGTCCAGTATACACATCAAAAGAAGGAATTAAAAAAAAGGTAGCACATCCAAAATGTCAATTAAATGGAGGACAAAGCACTCACATTTCCACTTTTTTTTATTGGCACACACACACACACCAATAAATGAACGCTTACGCGTTTCGGCTATGAGCCTTCCTCAGAGCATTCATATCACATAGATTCAACTCACTTTATACAAAAGGTCAGAGTTCACCTACAGCTACAGCTGAAATCTCAAGACAATGACCATGGTCCAATCACTTGTACGCAAGAACACAGGCAATTACAGGCAATATGAGGCATATATCATAAAGTAACAAAGTAACACATCAAATAAACAAGTGCAGGGGCATCAAAGAAAAAAGCATTTAAAGCTATAATCGTCATTAGGTCCATTGGGTGTCATAGTGTTGAGTGTGTATATCTTTATTTGTTACTTTGTTACTTTGTTATCTTTATTACTTTATTTTTCATATACACATACTTAAACATGTATGTGCAGTGATTGAAATGTTCGTGCGGCAGACTGTGCTACAACAAGTAATGTACAAGTTTTAACATAGTACAAGATAATACTTTGAAAGATGCATGAACAGTGTAGTTTGTATATGCTACCATCTGATAGAGGTGACAGCACTACTGAAATGTTAGAAAATGGTTCTAAATCTGTTGCTTCAAAAGTGTGTTGGAACTACTCCGTATATACTATATCAGTAAATTGTGTGCTCTTAATTATTTTTCAATACAGAGGAAAATTCTATACCACTGTCACAGGGCAGCCCGTGCCCCACACACACACACACACACACACACACACACACACACACACACACACTGATTGAGGACATTGCACACACCTAACTACCCAGCTGTTTCCATTTGACTAACTTCGCAGGCAGTCTTGGAGGATTGTGTGAATGAACATAATAGCGTTACATGTTGATGTTGTTCATATTGTATCATTTGTACCTCACATCAACACAAGTACTAAACATGGGTTTTAACAGCATTTCTGTTTATTGTCAATCGGTCAACCTTTACACCCACCCTAAAACATTTGTTATAGTACTCAGAGTATCCTACAACATTGTCAAGCTGTCACAGCAATATAAGATGACTTACGAACAGTATAAGAGCAATAAGCAGTACATTATTTACAATCAAGTGAGTTAAACAAAGGCATGGTATGGCATGAGCCCAGTACAAAGGGTATGTGAATGAGGTTATTAAACACTAGTACAGAGGACAACTATGGCTCTTTTCGACTACAAGAACTAAGTGTACCGTATTGTGCCATGTAACGTGGTGCTCCTTCCATTCCGACATCTCGCCACTCCGACTAGTGGCTTCCGCGTGCGGTTAGGGTTAGGGTTAGGTATAGGGTTCGTTAACGTCGGAAAGGCGACATGTCGGAAAGGCGAAATGCACCCCCATGTAACGTATTTCACAGATTCTGGATTTGTTTCCATACACTATGGCTCGGTTTCAGTCAGATAAGGCTAACCTAATTTGGGCTCTTCTCAGAAGTACTAACCCTAAGTCAGAACTTATACTTATACCTATCGACTAAACAAGATCCAATGAGCCATGCAGAGCTTGTAGATTTTAACAGCTTATGTGACGAGGTCGAAATGGAGGTTTTCTTAATTTTTCCAATTTCTTTTATTGATGCTTAATGTATGTGTTTTTCTCACTAACCATCATCTTAACTCAATTCTGTACAACGTTTTGCACTGCATATTATATACAATGATTTCTTGTTTTAACCTGAGTCACATTCCACTGCCCCTGATGACTGAACAATTGCAGCCGTGTAATGACCGAGCAACCAGTGAGAGCGGAGCTGGGAGGAGCCTCTGTGTTATAAGAGTGAGCGCGGGCTCATTTGAGGAGAGACAGGGGAAGAGAGAATACACACAGAGGAGGTGTGCAGGGGCGAGGTGTGAATGAGCCACCGGAGCCAGACATGTAGGAGCCAGCCTGCCAGGTGAAGGAGGGAACCACTGGAGCTAGAGTGTGTGTATACTGTAGGAACAGCAGAAAGCTTGTGCGAGCCAAGTGTGACGGATCCACTGGAGCCGCACAGCTGGGAGACGCAGAGCCCAAGAGAGAAAAGAGTGTCACTAGGGAGAGGGACAGCAACGGGAGAGGTTGGATACGGAGACACGGAGCAGTGAGACGAATAACCGAGCGTAGACACACCAGCCACCTGGGAGTTTGGAAGCCGAGGTGTGCCTACCTACGAGGAACAGAAGGAGCAGCGATTGAACCGAAGGGGAGGAAGAGAGCGAGACCAGACCATAAGCGGATGACCATATAAGGAGCGCTGAGACAAAAAGTGGCGATAACGTTGCACACGCAACCTACTCAGCGCCAGGTGTAAAAAGCCTGGCTGCTAGTAAGTACCGGTCCACGCAACGTATATCCTTGTATAAACCACTACCTATGAACACGCGCATGTACGTTGTAAATGCACAGTAAACTGGTCCAAGTTTCCATTGATTGCAGGCGGAGAGAAGAAGAAAAGAAGACAAAGACGACTGGCCTCAAATCCTCTTCCCTTACCCCCATATATGGACATACAGAGTTTCCCCTGAACCAACCCGTGTTGAGTATCCCAAAAGCACTTTATTGGCACAGCACTTTACTTTTGAAGTAGTTTGTTGCATAGAACCCCTGATGACCCAGCCTGCACATTTTGCACAACTTTATAATTCGTTTTATAGTTGTTGTGTAGATTGTTGTTTTGTGTTTTAGATAGGTTTTATTAGTATAGTTGTTTATTTTTGATTGTTTTTATGGCGCAGATGCCACCTGTTAGGGCTAATAAATGATTTACTTACCTTGATCCATTGTATCCGTGTCCAGTTCCTCAAGGGATTTCTAAGTGTGTGTTCTCAAAAAACCAAAGTATTGAACTTACCAGTAACTCGAACCTGTGAAGCCTGTGAAATAAGTAAAGTGTATTCAAAAGGGGACTTTCCCTCTATAACAAAAGTGGCGTAGTCGACAAACAAACAAATTTAGATTAGACTCACAATAATCACGCACCCAGCACTTTATTGTGTATTTATATTTTATTGTTGTGAGTTTGATTTGAATTATTTATTAAAGAGAAGAGTGCAACAGCGCAAGCTGATTGCAAGTCAAATGTGATACAATTACGGCCTTGTTCACACTTACATTGTATAAACTAGTGCCATATTGTGTCATCTCTTTTTTAATAGGTTGATAACTGAGTGAACACTGGATTCATTGACCACTTCAACTTGCTTTATTCATTTTGTCCACACGAGGGCAACAAAGACCGTTGAATAAAATGCACTTTATTAGTTAAATGCATTTAGATCAATGTTAAGTTTTTGACCCATGGTGTGAGTGAGTGAGTAGTTAGTGAGTGAGTGTGTCTGTTTGTGAATTAGTTAGTTTGTTTTGGGAAAAACGTTGGTACCTCTAAAGCAGTGTTTCCCAAACTGGGGGGTCGGGACCCTCAGGGGGTCCCCAGATGAATAGCTTACAGGGTGTCTGCACATTTATAAAGTTACAATTTAAGGACTTTTTTTTTTTTTTTTAGATCTTTTTAAAACCGCATTGGCCAAATTGTCAAACATTACGTAAGAAAGAGTCAAACGTTGTGAAAATAGCCGATCTACAAGCTCACGACGCCTCGCACTGCAAGGTGTCGTGAGCTTGTAGATCCACTAGGTATGGAGTAGTCCTACTGCCGGTCTTAATGGATCCTATTAATAATCTGTAAAAACAAATGAAAAATGCCCCCTTGCGGTCTAAAGCATTGCACCCAGTCACATATGAGGTTTTCACCCGACAGAGACGGTACGTATTTACCCAGAAAGCAACACGAGCATATGTATCATCATCTGTGTGTCATTTTAAGATGTCTTTGGGCTATTCAAAAATAAACAGACATACAAGCTCGAGCTTGTAGATCTGCTTTTTTTTTTTCATTGTGAAAATTTGTGCAAATATTTGAATATACGTTTTTTCTAAAGTGAACATTTTTAACTCAAATCTTTGCTTCTGGGGATTCAACAAATGTCTTCTAAATCCTAACATTTAAAAAAAAAAAACATATGTTGCTATAATATCAGTGGTTCTCAAACTTTATTCATGTCAAGGACCCCCGAAATGATCTGTATTTGGCCGCGGACCCCCATTGGTGGTCATCAAATTATTGGCTTAGGAATGCGACAAAAACTAAAACCTATCCATCAATTCAAGTCTCCATAGGGTGACTAATCGATAGGAAAAAAGAGTCATTAAGGGGTTGAACTATCCCTTTAACCTAAATGCAATAAGCAGGACACCGCAGGGACTTGAACCCCATCCTTGTGAACCAGGAGTACCATACTAGTGTCTATTACCTCTTGACATTTACAGGTTTCAACAAATCACACATTAACCCTTTAATACCGGCAGTGGTGGAAAAAGTACTCACATTCTTTACTTAAGTAAAAGTATCAAAACTGCAATGTAGAAATACTCTGTTACAAGTAAAAGTCCGGAATTAAAAATGTACTTGAGTAAAAGTACAAAAGTATTGGTATCAAAACAAACTTAAAGGAGTGGTTCTCAAACCTTTTCATGTCAAGGACCCCCAAATTAACACTTTTTAGCCCACGGACCCCCATTTGAAAATATATGCCAGGGACACCTATAAGAGAAGATTTTTACAGCTCTAGCAGTGATTCTCAACCATTTTAATTTCAAGGACCCCCAGTTTGACATGCATTAGCCTACGGACCCCCATTTAATGGCATTTCTATCTCTGTTACCCCGATTCATATTGTAAAATCAATGTTAATTTAACTCTGAGAGCGTACAAATGGAACCAAATGGACCCGGGTCCATTTGGTTCCATTTGTACGCTCTCAGAGTTAGAGACCCATAAAGGTCCACTTGGTCCCTAACTATCAATCATTTAGCTGGGGACCCCCTGGAACTCCCTCAAGGACCCCTGGGGGTCCCCGGACCCCACTTTGAGAACCAATGACTTAAAGTATGAAAAGAAGAATGTACTCATTATGCAGAATGTCTCGTTTCACAAGTTTTCAATTGTATAAAATGTATACAAATCTTTTGAAAATAGCTACAAGTACAAATCTACAAGTTCACAATGCAACGCATTGTGAGCTTGTAGATCGGCTATTTTCAAATGGCCGAAATATATATAGGGTTGAAGTGGGTAATCAAAATCTATCTAAGTAACTAGTAACTAAAGTTTTCAAATAAATGTAGTTGAGTAAAAGTATATGTTCCTCTGAGATGTAATGGAGTAGAAGTACAAGTACTGAAAATTGGAAATACTCCAGTAAAGTAAAAAATACCTACTTAATAATTAATAATAATTAATAATTCTACTTAAGTACAGTACTTTAGTAAATGTACTTAGTTACTTTACACCACTGAAGACCGGAAACGCATCTGTGTCATTTTCAAACTTCTTTGGCTATTCAAAAAATAACAGATCTACTAGAGCTTGTAGATATGCAATTTTTTTTGAAAAATCATCAAAATGTGTGGAAATCTTAGAATATATATATTTGTAAGTGAACATTTGTACAATGTTTTGTTCCAGGGACCGCCCCAAAAGCAAAGATTTGAGTTATAAATGTTCACTTTTATTTTTTCCAGATAGATTAGATTGTGTCCAGGTAGCTCAGTCGGTAGAGCTCTCGGTTCGATCCCGGGCACCCTCAACTCAGCGCATGAGTAGCACGTCTTGGGTGCGATAAGTTGTGCGGTAAGTACTGGGAGCTGAGGTTACACGGCTGATGCCGACAATAAGCCACCTACCGACCTACTTACATTAACATACATGAATATAGCCATATAATATCAAACAGGGGTTTATCACTGCAATTTCAATTCATGTATTTTAGTTCTCATCCTTATTTATTAGAATCTAGAGCAATAAATGAATGGTATGCCATTTGGTAATGTTCCATTACTTTTTAAACGTATACAGTGAATACTAAACTGATGCTTAACTTAAAAAAATATATATCGCGAATCAAATCACAAACTCGGTCAGAAAAATCACAATTAGATTTTTTCTAAAATCGTTCAGCCCTACTATACACTAGTGATGGGTGGGTCAGGTTTTCTTTCATAACCCGCCCGCCTGCCCCACCGCAGAGCCCAACGCGCCCAGCAAAAAATATATAAATCAACAACCAGGCCACTCCCGCAAAAACAAAAGTAGCCTACCGACCGGCTTTTCAATACGCTAGCAACGTCAAGTCCGTCCATTCAATCGCTTTCGAGAGAGAGAGAGAGAGAGAGAGAGAGAGAGAGAGAGAGAGAGAGAGAGAGAGAGAGAGAGAGAGAGAGAGAGAGACGGCGGCGAACCATGTGACCAAATTTGACTGGGAGACAGTCATAACACATTGGTTCTCAAAGTGGGGTCCGGGGGGTCCCCAGCAAAATGTGCTAATATAGCGTCACAATAATTTTAACCTTTTATACTTTGGCTATTCAAAAATAGCAGAATGTTTCCGATTTTTTTTTAAATTGTGAACATTTGTGCAAACCTTGGAATATATATATTTTTTAAGACAACATTTTTAACTAATTTAACTAATATTTGCCTCTGGGGGTCCCTGGAACAAAATATTTGAGATGGGGCTCCACGTCCAAATACATATCATTTTGGGGGACCTTGACATGAAAAGGTTTGAGAACCACTGATCTAACATTTTTTCATGTCAAATGAAATCAGGGAATCATAGCAAAATAATGATATATTGGTGATATATTGGTTAATAAGTGAGTGAATAGTTTTGAAACTAGAGCTTATAGAACTGAAGTCAAGTTAAAAGTCTTCAGCAGAGAAAAGACCAGTTGAATGGATCTCATTCAGAGATAGTACACTAACAGAGAGAGTGCTATAGTCCACACAACGGTGTCTAACCGAGAGAATCACAGCTGACAAAAGAAAATATTATATATTATCGGAGCTATTATCGGGATGAAGTCATAATTCAAGCAATCGGCCAGATACTCATCAAGCATGACTAATACAAATTATATCACAATATACTAAAGGTCATTTGTACAACGTTTTTTCCAATGTAGGGCACTCAGTTTTTGGAAGCAGAGTTTAAAGAGTGGTTCTCAAACCTTTTCATGGCAAAGACCCCCAAATTGATATATATTTGGCCACTGACACCCCCCCCCCCCTCATCTGATTTTTGTTTGTGCCAGGGACCCCCCCAAAAGTGTTAAAAAGCTCCACATTTTTTCTAAAATCAAAATGACACAGATGCACAGATGCTTTCCCGGTTTTAATGGGTTAAATGGCCTGTCTTGGTTTAAAGCCCACTCACCACGACAAGGTGCAGGCCGAGAGTGGGGGGGACACCCCCACCACCCCTTTCTGGGGGGGTGGGGATAGAGGGATGGGGGTTGGGGTGGGGGGGGGGGGGGGGGTGGCATATCAACAATTGGGAAAGGAAAAACATACTTTATTTTTTATTTTATTTTTTATATGTTTATTTGACAGGGACAATACAAAAAACAATGAATCAGTTATAAAAAACATGAAACCGTTGCAATTGTACAAGGGGTTTATAGCCAAGGCTAATTTGCGACCCCAGTCCCTGGTTAGACCTTTCTATACAAATATAAATATCTACCTAAAAATTCTGTTACAAAAAGCACATGCATGAAGCTCTAATCTAAACAAGTACAATAACAATAACATTCCCAAATTACATTCATGAAAGCAGTGACATTTACGTTTAAAAACGTGCCTAACATTAGTGTTCACAGCTTTGGTTTGATTTCAGCCAGTATTTAACCTTTTCATTAAATATTTTGAGATCAGTTAGTTTTTTTATTTCAGTTGGTAGGGCATTCCACAAGTGTATCCCTTTCACTGAATAAGATGACTGACCAAAAGTGGTGCTGCGCATTGCTACCTTGTGGTCTCCATTCGCTGATCCCCTGGTGATTCTATTAGTACCTGTCCCTTTCACCTGAGGACAGAGTACATCTGGGGCAAGATCATTAACACATTTAAAAATCAATTTGATGAAGGAGAATTTAATAAAACTGTCAAAACTAAGCATGTTGTATTTTTTAAGGATTATGCAATGGTGCCATTTAATTCGTTTTTTATCCATTATTTTCAGTGCTTGTTTATACTCTGGTGAGACAACATGAAACATAAATTACAACCTAGAAGGAAACAGATATCACGTTATATTACAACCTAGAAGCAAACAGATATCACGTTATATTACAACCTAGAAGCAAACAGATATCATGTTATATTACAACATAGAAGCAAACAGATATCAGAGTGTGTTCCAGAATGACCCACAATGTTGCAATCTGGTCCGTACTGATGGAACTTCCTCTCTCTCCCAGATGTCTCAAAATAGAGGGTATAGCGATCCAAAGCTTGTCTCATCATCAGCTCTCAGTGCTTCTGCCGGAAAAAGGCCTTGTGGAGCTCCTCCTTGGAAGGGACATCACAGGCTATCTGCAGGTCACTTTAAGCTGGCTGGATGTCCGCTGGATTGAGTGGAGCTGGTCTGTTCAACAGCTCCTCAAAATGCTCCACCCATTTAAGTCTCTGTCCTTCTGCATCTGGAATTTTCTTCCCTTCTTTATCCTTCACTGGTCTCTCAGGTTTACTGAACTTTCCAGACAGCTTCGTAATAGTGTCATACATACTTCATGTTCCCATGCTGTGCTGCTCCCACTGCCAGAGCCATCCAGAGCCTCTATATAGCTAATCTTATCTGCCCTTATACTTCTCCTGACTGTTCTGTTTGCTTCCGAGTACTCTACTTGGGCTTTTGCTTTTCCGGCCTGTGTGTGACTGTTGTTCCTAGCTGCCTTCCTCTGTTTCCTCTCCTCTAGCCTTTTCAGGGTCTCTGCTATCATCCATTCCTTGTGGCTATACTTTGTCACAGCCCCTGTAGCCTGGCCTACCAGGGCCTGTGTTGTGTCTTGTGTACTCTTGTCTGTGTCCGTCACAGGGCCTGTAGGTTGGGGAATTGGGGTGCAATCAGGTGCATTGGGAACAGTGATCAGGTGCTCCCAATGCACCTGATTGCACCCCACTTCCCCAACCTACAGGCCCTGTGGGGGACATAGACAAGAGTACACAAGACACAACACACAACACAGGCCCTGCATGGTAGGCCAGGCTACAGGGGCTGTGACAAAGTATAGCCACAAGGAATGGATGACAGCAGAGACCCTGACAAGGATAGAGGAGAGGAATCAGAGGAAGGCAGCTAGGAATAACAGTCACACACGGGCCAAAAAAGCAAAAGCCCAAGTAGAGTACTCGGAAGCATACAGAGCAGTCAGGAGAAGTATAAGGGCAGATAAGAGGAGCTATATAGAGGCGCTGGATGGCTCTGGCAGTGGGAGCAGCACAGCATGGGAACATGAAGACCCTGTATGACACTATTAGGAAGCTATCTGTGTCCAAGGTGTCCACTGGATGCCATTTCTTTTGAGATGTAGTTGTCTTCATGACCCAGTCAATGGCCAGCAGGAACAGAACACGTGACAATAGGCAGCCTTGCCTAACTCCTGTCCTCACATGGAGGCCATTGGCGAGTTGCTGTCCGTGTACCACCTTGCAGGTCATTCCTTCATAGGAGTTCCTGATGATGTCTGTGATCTTCTCAGGTACCCCTACTGAGTGCCTCAGTAGTTTTCAGGTGGTCTGCATATCCACACTGCCAAACGCCTTTTCATATAAAATTAAATATATAATAAAATTGACATAGGTGAGTTCCACTCCAACGACTGATCCAGAATGACCCACAACGTTGCAATCTGGTCTGTGCAGGATCTATTCTTAAGGAAACCAGCTTGATGGCCTTGAGGTGTGGGTCAACAGCATCTTTCAACCCAAATAAAAGCAATCTGTTGAAGGTCTTCCCTGCTATAGACAGCAGTGTTATTTCCCTGTAGTTGAAACAGGAAAATAGATCTCTCCACCTTCTCTAGTGCTTCACCTTCTTGTGTGATGGGGTAACGCTGTCTGTGTTTATTTCGAGGACCTTGCTCTTTCCTCTGTGAATGGTGAGGCCAAGGCGTGTTGAGATGGCTGAGACTATGTTTGTCTTCTCCTGCATTTGATGTTGGGTGTGGGAAATAAGGGCCAGGTCATCAGCAAAGTCATGGTCATCTAACTGTGTTCCCTTCTTTATCCTTCACTGGTCTCTCAGGTTTACTGAACTTTCCAGACAGCTTAATAGTGTCATACATACTTCATGTTCCCATGCTTTGCTGCTCCCACTGCCAGAGCCATCCAGAGCCTCTATGTAGCTCCTCTTATCTGCCCTTATACTTCTCCTGACTGTTCTGTTTGCTTCCGAGTACTCTACTTGGGCTTTTGCTTTTCCGGCCCGTGTGTGACTGTTGTTCCTAGCTGCCTTCCTCTGTTTCCTCTCCTCTAGCCTTTTCAGGGTCTCTGCTATCATCCATTCCTTGTGGCTATACTTTGTCACAGCCCCTGTAGCCTGGCCTACCAGGGCCTGTGTTGTGTCTTCTGTACTCTTGTCTGTGTCCGTCACAGGGCCTGTAGGTTGGGGAATTGGGGTGCAATCAGGTGCATTGGGAACAGTGGCCAGGTGCTCCCAATGCACCTGATTGCACCCCAATTCCCCAACCTACAGGCCCTGTGGGGGACACAGACAAGAGTACACAAGACACAACACACAACACAGGCCCTGCATGGTAGGCCAGGCTACAGGGGCTGTGACAAAGCATAGCCACAAGGAATGGATGACAGCAGAGACCCTGAAAAGGCTAGAGGAGAGGAAACAGAGGAAGGCAGCTAGGAATAACAGTCACACACGGGCCAGAAAAGCAAAAGCCCAAGTAGAGTACTCGGAAGCAAACAGAACAGTCAGGAGAAGTATAAGGGCAGATAAGAGGAGCTATATAGAGGCGCTGGATGGCTCTGGCAGTGGGAGCAACACAACATGGGAACATGAAGACCCTGTGTGACACTATTAAGAAGCTATCTGTGTCCAAGGTGTCCACTGGATGCCATTTCTTTTGAGATGTCTTCATGACCCAGTCAATGGCCAGCAGGAACAGAAAACGTGACAATAGGCAGCCTTGCCTCACTCCTGTCCTCACATGGAGGGCATTGGCGAGTTGCTGCCCCTGTACCACCCTGCAGGTCATCCCTTCATAGCAGTTCCTGATGATGTCAGTGATCTTCTCAGGCACCCCTACTGAGTGTCTCAGTAGTTTTCAGATGGTCTGCCTATCCACACTGTCAAACGCCTTTTCATATAAAATTAAATATAATAAAATTGACATAGGTGAGTTCCACTCCAACGACTGTTCCAGAATGACCCACAACGTTGCAATGTGGTCTGTGCAGGATCTATTCTTAAGGAAACCAGCTTCCTTAAGAATAGATTGATCAGCTTGATGGCCTTGAGGTGTGATGATGCTTGATGAGGCAACCCTCCTTCCACTCTGATGGAACTTCCTCTCTCTCCCAGATGTCTCAAAATAGAGGGTATAGCGTTCCAAAGCTTGTCTCATCATCAGCTCTCAGTGCTTCTGCCGGAATGTTGTCTGGCCCTGCAGCCTTCCCATTTCTCAGTGGTTTAATGGCCTTGTGGAGCTCCTCCTTGGAAGGGACATCACAGGCAATCTGCAGGTCACTTTAAGCTGGCTGGATGTCCGCTGGATTCTTTCTTTCTTTTTCCTTTATTTATTCAGGGAAACCCATTGAGAGCAAGCTCTCTTTTTCAAGGACGCCCTGATAACAAACATTTGAATCACATTACAATGTCACAACTAATTTAACAATAAAGCAAAAAAGAAAAGAAGAAGCATAAAACAACATTAAAATAATCGCAAAAGGCGGTGAATCAGACAATACAGTGAGGACATGGATAACAACACAGAGATTTAAAAATCAGATGCAAATAAACAGTTTTACATGAAACAGGTGCAGTCACTATGTAGTGTGTCCTCAAGAAGCACCCTGAATATCTCTATTGAGACCAATCGCACCAGTTTCAGAGTGGAGTGGAGCTGGTCTGTTCAAGTGGAGTGGAGCTGGTCTGTTGATTGAGTGGAGCTGGTCTGTTCAACAGCTCCTCAAAATGCATCTAAGTCTCTGTCCTTCCGCAGCTGGAATTTTGAGAATTGGGGTGCACCTGATTGCACCTGGCGGGTGACCAGGAGATGGTGGTACGAAGCAACATCTGCTCCTCTTCTGACGGGCACATCTTGAAGAGATCTTCTGAACCTTTTTCCAATGCACACATGGTCGATTAGTTTAGGTGTCATCAGGTCTGGTGATACCCAGGTTGCCTTGTGTATCCTTCTGTGATGGAGGAAACTCCCGCCGATTGCTTGTGGCACACATGTTGATGAATCCCATTTTCATTAATTTCCCCCGAGCTTGCAGCTCCATTATCTCCTCATAACCCCGGTTGTCGCTGCCGATCTTTTCTTTGAAGTCGCCCATGGTGATGATTATGTTTCGCCTTGGCCTGGATGATTGACAGCAGTCTGTGGTAGAACTCCTCATTGACATCCTCATTGCTCTCATTTGTTGGGGCATAGCACTGGATGTAGTTGTCATCATGTGGTGTGTCTTGGGCAATTAAACCTGGTGGCGCCCACCCCTCTCCAGGTTGGAGGCAGTTTAACGTCGTACCCAGGACGTAATCATGGACCCAGTCACTCATCATCATCACACTTCCGAAAAAAAGGCAATCTCCAACTGTGCCAAAACTACCGTACCATCAGTCTTATTAGCCATCCCAGCAAAGTTCTACTGAAAATAATACTAAATAGGTTAAAACCTCAAGCTGAACTGATAGCTGAAGAACAGGCTGGATTTAGGGCAGGGCGGAGCACCACAGAACAAATATTCAACTTAAGAATTCTCCCGAGCCTATGGAATGGAAATCCACGCTGAAAAGAAAAAATTATGACCAACAACAACAATGGCATCTGCTCAGACATCAAAGTCAATGGACAGGCACTGGACACGGTGTCTAGCTTCAAATACCTCGGAGCAATCCTGTCCGATGAAGGATCCAAACGGGAAGTCCTTGCCAGAATTGCCCAAACAACATTATTACATTACAGTCATTTAGCAGACACTTTTATCCAAAGCGACTTACAATAAGTGCATTCAACAGGTAGGCAAGAAACTACTAATCAACAGAAGTCTTCAGTGCATTCTCTTCTAAAACAAGCAACTAAGAGTATACCTAGCGCTAAGGTAAACGTGCAATATATCAGCTACCTACTTTCTTAAACGGATGAGACAAATAGGAAAATCAAATGAGCAAGAGCTAAAACAAATAAGTGTATCGAATAAACAAGATCCAATAAAACAATAGAACAAGAGCTCGTACAACTAGTTAGCAACAAGTAGGCAAGGCGAAGATAATCTCTCATTGGCTTCAGCACCTGGTCCATACGACCACACTCGAACAGTGTTCGGACGTTTCAGGTGCCTACTCTGGTGTTGGCCTTGGTGTTGAAGATCGGGGTCAAGAAAGAAAGAAAAGAAAAATGCTTATTAGATTGTTCATAGAATAATAGGATCATAAGTAGCACATTCTGATTTTGGATTGTATAGTTACCTTGCCATGATGTAACTCCAACGGTGGGAGAGCAATCAAAAATAGTTGCTCCATTGGTTAGAAATTAGCCCCCCCCCCAACGCATCCCGTCGCGTGACCAGGTCCAGGCCTGGATTTACAGAGGCTTATGTCTAAAAACACATTGAATGCAAATTCTCTCTCTCACACACACAAACACAAAATAACAGCCACAACACTACCAACATAGTCGTACTACAACCTGAAAAGAACTACTTTGTAGATTCAACCTGTAAACAATAACTACACCAACCAACATAGTCATAGATTCAACATCGGCGTTCCGATTCCACAACCTGAAAAAAAAAAGCTGCATAGCAACATCTTTAACCACATCAGCACACATACGACACAATCACACATACGCCACCAGCAGCGTCCAACAGCATACGCCACATCCAACAAACTGCAGCATGAGCTGCAGCATCCAGCAAAGGTAAAGGAAAAATGATTTCCTACTTTGAGGTGTCTTCAGAGGAAAGCCCCGGCGGACCCAGGTCTTTGGCGGAGACCACCAGTGGAGACCGCCGTGCGGTGACCAGAATACTGATCACTCAGCGATCAACCACAGTGGAGGTCCACCGAAGACCAGGGTCAACAGCGCGGACGAATCCCCCCCATGCGGGCGACTGGGAACAGTCTCAGCACAGTCTGTGTCTCCACTCTGAGAAAGAAAGAAACAAAGAAACAAATATTAATTCAAGTGACCGAGAGCCAGATATACGTGTAGTGTATACACAGCCTAATGCAGGTGTCTTCAACGTTTTCAGGCCAAGGACCCCCTAGCTGGGAGAGAGATGAAGCAGGGACCCCCTCTATATCGTATAAAATTGTGTTTCAGATTCAACATTTTTTGTTTACGTGGTCTGCTTTTTTCCCTCTACAATTATACCTCTTTGCCAAAAATAGCCGATCTACAAGCTTGTGCGAGCTTAGATCTGCTATTTTTGGCCAAAGTTCTCCTCAGAAAAGGGATACTAGCTTTCAAGTGTTGTGAGCTTGTAGATCTGCTGACATTTGTTCAGTCAAACTGAACATGTCAAACTAAAAAGCAAAATTCAAATATGATTATGTTGGAGGGTCCCCAGTTCAAATATGATTGTTTTGGGGGGGTCCCCCGTTCAAATATTATTTTGGGGGTCCCCAGTTCAAATATTATTATTTGGGGGGGTTCCCGGCTCAAATATGATTGGGGGGGGGGTCCCCAGTTCAAATATGATTATTTGGGGGGGTCCCCAGTTCAAATGTGATTATTTGGGGGGTCCCCAGTTCAAATGTGATTATTTGGGGGGTCTCCAGTTCAAATGTGATTATTTGGGGGGTCCCCAGTTCAAATATGTTTATTTTGGGGGGTCCCCAGTTCAAATATGATTATTTTGGGGGGGTCCCAAATAACATAACATAATAACATTATATTAAACTATTATCATAGGTATACCATTGTAAACTGATTGTACGATTATTGGATTATTATTACATACTAGGTCATTATATATCATATATTATACATTATCTATAGCTTACAACATAACATGCACACGACACTTTTGTACACTTATGGCCCAACACAGGACCAAGCCCTGATAGACTGTAAACTGTGGACTCAGACCTGTGTCCAACTAAGGTGGGACTCAGGGTGGTTGGACGCCCCTGCCATGCACAGCCCCCAGTGAACATGCCTCACAAAGTTCACTGGTAAGTTTATTCCATTATAGTTCACTAGACCATACCCGTAGGGGAATATGAGCACCCAAAGTGTGCTGTTTGGCTTATGCGCTGAGAACAGAGAGTTTATCAGGGATCGAAAGTGAGTTTGAGATCCGTGACTGTGGAAACACAGCAGACTTTTTTCGCACACACGCTCACTTTTAGATCCAGTCCTATTTTAAAAGTCTGCGTATGGGGGACTCGCGTATCCGCGCGCCTGGTGTAGCCGGTATCATTGATAATCAATTGGATCTAAACAAACGGTACGCACAACGCATACGCTCGCTTTGAAAAGTCTGGCGTGTACTGTGTAGATCGGCCGACCCGTAAGAGTGCACTCAAAGAGTGGGCGGGGTCTATGGTGCAGCGTGGTTAGCTGTAGTTGTTATAGTATATGATATATATCTTCTACCCACGGTATGCATTATGATTCATGGTGATATATTCAATGTGCGACGTCTTTCTCCATCTGGGCAACTGACTAGAGCCTGACAGATACTGATTTTAGAGTCTAATCAGACCACTGATTACCATGTTATATTATTATGTCATGTTATGACCTTTAGCCTATATTGTCAGAACATTGTCCAAATCAATTTGAAAAACATTTAAACAAATAAATACACACAGGCCTAAACACATAATGTTTTGATGGATAAATGCACAGACAGACAGAGAGAGAGAGAGACAGACAGACAGACAGACAGACAGACAGACAGAGACAGACAGACAGAGAGAAGCTGTCCTTCAGAAATCTTCTATCTCCGTATTTCAACTTTTTATATTTTTCTCATAAATAAATGCCCTACATCATCATACAAGAGTATCACACTAAAGTAGTGAAAATAGGAGATAGGCCTATACAAACTCACAACGCATTGGGATGCAACGCGTTGTGTGCTTGTAGATCGTCTATTTGCACTATTTTAAATTGTTCTTAAATTTAAAAAAAAGGAACAGTTTTTGGACATAACAATCCTTATCCTTATATACAAGGTTTCCACCCGACAGCGACAACGTATAGCCTATGTGTGGTTCTGTATCAGTATATGAGTCAGTTTGAACAGATTCCATTCCAATCACCTTCTATGCCTATGAATTTCACAGGCCTGGGTAGACAACCCGGCCTGGTGGGGATCTGGCCTGTTGCGTAGTTCCTTATCAAAATCCCAAAATTATAAGTCTTAATATCCAGCAAGCAGACATTAATAACTACAAACAAATGAAAAGTTTAGACTATCAATAGCCATCATACAAAAGTAGAGAGAAGCTGTGACCTCATCACTCTGATGGACAATGAATAAACAAATCATCCTTTATTCAAACAACATCCATGTTCTGTTGGTCAACAATGATGTGTTTATTTCAGCAGCTAGAATCAGTCAGTTTGACCTTGTTTGAGCCCATTTTTGGTGCAACACAGTCACAAATTCCCCTCGTTGACGTTCAGTTTTCACCTGTTGTGCAGGTCTGTCACAATTATTACATAATCGTAATTATTTGAGATAATCGTCATAATCGTTTCCATGTTGAAACATTTTCACACATTTTCAAATACTAAAAATAGCTGATCTACAGACCCACCCAAGACCCACCCAAGACACCGCCGTGAGATTACTAGAATTATAGTAGGATAGTAGGATTATAGT
This sequence comes from Gymnoscopelus microlampas, assembly GCF_963454915.1. NCBI lineage: Eukaryota > Metazoa > Chordata > Actinopteri > Myctophiformes > Myctophidae > Gymnoscopelus > Gymnoscopelus microlampas. The sequence goes on from NC_139958.1 coordinate 17,060,503, forward strand.
AGGATAAACCCCTGAGATGATCACAATTTAGGAGGACCCCCTCTGGTGGTCAAAATAAATCATTACACATCTCTCCAGTTGGGACAGTTTTTGGGAAGTGATAGATAGGCCAGTGCACAAGAGGATTTAATTTGCCCTTTTAAACCTCTCCCATCAATAACAATACCTAACCCTAACCTCAGTAAAACTATGCCTAAACCTAACCTTATCCCTAACCATAACCTCAGTAAAACTATGACTACACCTAACCTTAACCCTAACCTCAGTAAAACTATGACTAAACCTAACCAGAAGAAAGTATTTTCAGATGGGGTTCTGCGGCCAAATACATGCATAGCAAAATATGTTTTTTCAACAAACAAAAAGATATATGTATTCAAAGATTTGCACATTTTCACGATTTTTCAAAAACATTGCAGATAGCGTGGCACTCTGTGCTGCGCTATGAGCTTGTAGACCTGCTATTTTTGAATAGCCAAAGAAATGTAAAAATGACACAGATGCGTTCCCGGTCTTAATGTGTTAACTGCAAAAGACCCTGTGAGGGTACATTTTTACGCTCATGCACATCAAACTGGGGGTCCTTGAATTTAAAAAAAGGTTATAAACCCACTGGTCTATAGCATTGGTTCTCAAAGTGGGGTCCGGGGACCCCCAGGGGTCCTTGAGGGAGTTCCAGGGGGTACCCAGCTAAATGAAGGATAGTTAGGAACCAAATGGACCCTTACGGTTCTGTAACTCTGAGTGTACAAATGGAACCAAATGGACCCATAAGGGTACATTTGGTTCCATGTGTACACTCTCAGAGTTAAATTGTAGTATATTGTACAAGTGTCAAACATAGTTGGAAGGTCCAGACAAGTACAAGTTCCTTAAGTTGGTTTATTGTATAAAACAGCACAGACGTACAGGAGGCCTTGCTGCTACATGTGGTCGGTGGAAGTGGCCGTAGCAAGGGCTCTGGGGCTATTGTCCTGTCTGAGGTACTTGTGATTTTACAATATAATTTGGGATCCCGGAGATAGAAATGCTGTTAAATGGGGGTCCGTAGCCTAATGCATGTCAAACTGGGGGGTCCTTGAAATTAAAATGGTTGAGAATCACTTCTAGAGCCGTAAAGATCTTCTCTTATGGGGGGGTCACTGGCATATCTTTTCAAATGGGGGTCTGCGGGCCAATAAGTGTCAATTTGGGGGTCCTTGACATGAAAAGGTTTAATAACCACTGGTCTATAGAGCACCGAAGTCTGACGTTATTTACTCATCCTACCTTGGTTGCGGTTTATTTCCCCCATTCAGAATTCCCATAGACTTGTTTAATATCGTGTCAAATAAGAACTGTGTTCCAAAAATAAACAAATGACCCTGGCGGTTTTACTCTTATGGATATGAAGCATCAACTGACGGTGAGAAAACACTAATGTTACTGCGGCCAAATTAGTTACATTTTCGCCAGAAACAGACTGTATCAAATGAGTGACTGACTATCATAAACGATACAGAGCCACCTCCCTGACAATATCGCCGAGACAGTTTGTTTATTTTTTAACTACAATTCTTATATGAGACGATTCTAAGATGGCCCAATGTTATTCTCCATAGAGAAATTACTTTACGAACCTGTGGATGAACGAGTGACGTCAGGACTTCTGTACTCTATAGAGTCAGACTATGTTGGACTTGGGACTAACCTCTGAGCGGCACAGGGACCATGCTTCGTAGCGCCATCGGTAGCAGGGTTTGACGGGACAGGGTTTCTGCACTGCTCCGTCTGCGAGGGACACGGCCTGCCGTCCCCCTGAGGGGCCTGGAACCACCAACCTCCGGCGCCACAGCTTGCCTGAGACATGAAGACACAACGTGGAGACAATGTGGTGGACAGTAACGGATAAAAGCGTCTGCTAAATGACTGTAATGTAATGTAAGGTAAATGTACTTGAGTGTGTGTGTGTGTGTGTGTGTGTGTGTGTGCGTGTGTGTGTGTGTGTGTGTGTGTGTGTGTGTGTGTGTGTGTGTGTGTGTGTGTGTGTGTGTGTGTGTGTGTGTGTGTGTGTGTGTGTGTGTGTGTGTGTGTGTGTAAATTAATTGTACGATTATTGGATTATTATTACATACTAGGTCATTATATATCATATATTATACATTATGTATAGCTTACAACATAACATGCACACAACACTTTTGTACACTTATGGCCCAACACAGAAGACCAAGCCCTGATAGACCGTAAACTGTGGGCTCAGACCTGTGTCCACAAAGTCAGTAACACACAACAGTGGACAGTGGGCTAAATGATGGATAGTTAGGAACCAAATGGACCCTTATGGTTCTGTAACTCTGAGAGTGTACAAATGGAACCAAATGGACCCATAAGGGTCCATTTGGTTCCATTTGTACACTCTCAGAGTTAAATCAACATTGATTTTACAATATAAATTGGGATCCCCGAGATAGACATGCTGTTAAATGGGGGTCCGTAGCCTAATGCATGTCAAACTGGGGGGTCCTTGAAATTAAAATGATTGAGAATCACTTCTAGAGCCCTAAAGATCTTCTCTTATGGGGGTCCCTGGCATATCTAAGCTAGTTTCTTCCAACTCCGACTCCTCACCAAGGTTAAGGCCTATCTCCCCCGACAACAACTAGAAATAGCCATTCATGCCTTCATTTCCTCACGACTCGATTATTGCAATTCCCTCTACACCGGCTTAGAGCAGGTGTAGAGGGAATTGCAATAATCGAGTTGTGAGTCAGGCGCCTACAGCTGGTCCAAAATGCCGCGGCTCGCCTTCTCACTGGCACAAGAAGACGTGAGCACATCAGTCCTGTCCTGGCCTCACTTCACTGGCTCCCTGTCAATTTTAGAATTCATTTTAAGGTCCTTTTATTTGCTTTCAAATCTCAAAATGGGCTTGCTCCACTATACCTCGCTGAGCTCATAGATCCATACACTCCAGCTAGGGCCCTAAGGTCTGCTGATCAGTCCCTGCTGATCGTCCCAAAGACCAAGAAAAGGACCAGGGGTGGCCACGCTTTTGCTGCTGCCGCCCCCACGCTTTGGAACGACCTCCCTCTCCCCATCCGTTCTGCCCAGTCCATTGGGGTTTTCAGATCCCTCCTAAAAACCCACCTATTCTCTTTAGCTTTTAATTGTCCTTGATCTGCTGCTATTGTGTTCTAATAATGCACTGTATTTGTCTGTGCGCCAATGGGCGCTTATTGATGCGTTGATGCTTTGTTTGTCTTAACCTTGTACAGCACTTTGGTCAGCTTCTGTTGTTTTAAATGTGCTTTATAAATAAAGTTTACCATAAGGGTCCATTTGGGCCTGCCGTCCCCCTGAGGGGCCTGGAACCACCAACCTCCGGCGCCACACAGCTTGTATGGAGGACAGAGAGACATGAAGACACACCGTGGAGACAATGAGAGACTGATCAGTACTGTGGTGGACAGTAATGGATAAAAGCGTCTGCTAAATGACTGTAATGTAATGTAAATGTACTTGTGCGTGTGTGCGCGTGTGCGCGCGCGCGTGCGCGTGCGTGTGTGTGTGTGTGTGTGTGTGTGTGTGTGTGTGTGTGTGTGTGTCATAGATTCAACATTGGCGTTCCGATTCCACAACCTGAAAAAAAAAACTGCATAGCAACATCTTTGACCACATCAGCACACATACGACACAATCACACATACGCCACCAGCAGCGTCCAACAGCATACGCCACATCCAACAAACTGCAGCATGAGCTGCAGCATCCAGCAAAGGTAAAGGAAAGGTTTCCTACTTTGAGGTGTCTTCAGAGGAAACGCCCGGCGGACGGAGGTCTTTGGCGGAGACCACCAGTGGAGACCGCCGTGCGGTGACCAGAAATCTGATCACTCAGCGATCAACCACAGTGGAGGTCCACCGAAGACCAGGGTCAACAGCGCGGACGAATCCCCCCCATGCGGGCGAATCCATGGATAGAGCGAGATCTCCACCTCTAAGGGCATCCTCAGGTTGAGCCTTCCAGCGGCGTGAGAACCTCAGTCTTCTGGGCATTTAGGGCACAAGAACAATCTCAGCACATTCTGTGTCTCCACTCTGAGAAAGAAAGAAACAAAGAAACAAATATTAATTCAAGTGACCGAGAGCCAAATATACGTGTAGTGCAGTGGTTCTCAAACTTTTTCATGTCAAGGACCCCCAAATTGACACTTATTTAGCCTGCGAACCCCCATTTGAAAAGATATGTCAAGGACCCCCATAAGAGAAGATTTGTACAGCTCTAGCAGCGATTTTCAACCATTACTTAAGTACAATTCTGAGGCGATGCGACGCGTTGTGAGCTTGTAGATCTGCTATTTTCAAACATTTTAGTTCTTTTACTTTTGGTACTTTAAGTACATTTTGATACCAATACTATACATTGTCTTCATTACAAGCTGCTAGAGCATGCTGTTGAGAATTTATCTGCATTTTTTTTTATCTGTTTCAGACTTTTCCCCAATGGCCTGATGCGGAAATATAATATGTCCGGTGGTGGGCAGCAAAACAAGAGGGCGTTCAAGAATATGAACCTCTTTTCCCTCATCCAGGGTAAATAGAACAATTGTCTGTGCTAGTTCTTTGTTGATGCTTCTTCGTGCAAATGTGTGACTGACATGATGACATACATTAACAAAAGATATTTGTCACTGTTTTGATTGCAGAAGCTGTTCGGGAGAATTTCGCAGAGGCAACGGAGGCCCAGGTCAGCGCATCAATTGCCGACCACTTCAAAAAGGCGCCAGCTCGAAGTGGTGGCCGGGGGGGGGGGGGGGGGGGGGTGGTACAAGAGGCCAAGGACAAGGACCCCAAAATGACTTTATCAATTACTCACCCCATGGAAACTTGAAGTCATTGATTATTATTTTTGTCTCATTCATAAGCCAATAATTTGATGAGCATTCAATATACCAGAGCTGTTTCGCCAATACACAAGCAGCAAGTTTTACCATTATTAATATTATGTATCAGTCACTCTATCTACCTGATTTGTATGTAAATACACAGAGACAGAGCCTCACCTCGGCAGAAGGAGCCCACGTTGTCCACGCTCTGGCGACACACGCTGCACTGACGTTTCTTCTTGAACGTCTTCTCCTTGAAGACGTGAGGCTCCCCCTTCCCCGCCTGCAACGCACAAACACACACACAAATGTACACTGTTACAACTACAGTACATGATGAGAAGTGCTGAATAAGTCTGTTGTGGCCAAGAATCCATGTTGGACCTGTTTCCAAGAGTTTCACTTGGCAAATGTACAATCTGTGCTGACAGCACTCTCATGGTTTCTACACAGCATCTTAGTTTTTCTTTGACAAGGTGACAAAAAAACGCATGATGTGGACTGACCTAATCTCCTCTCATCAAAAGAGGAATAGAACAAAAAGGGAAAGAAAGGCTGTACAGAAACATAAGGAGAAGTATGCTATTATTCTTGTCCTGTGACAGCAGCTCTATGTCTGAGGTGGAACAAGGTGTGCGTGCGCGCTCTTTCTACCTGCCTGCTGTACCTCTGTTCTGGTTGTGTAACTGTCTTCTAGTACTAATCCTTGTGGTTCCCGTCCAGACCACCATAATCCTGCATATTTGTGTGTGTGTGTGTGTGTGTGTGTGTGTGTGTGTGTGTGTGTGTGTGTGTGTGTGTGTGTGTGTGTGTGTGTGTGTGTGTGTGTGTGTGTGTGTGTGTGTGTACGTGTGGCGTGTGTATAACAAACTGAGTGTGTGTGGGGAGGGATCAGAATGTGTATGATAGTCAAATATACATGTGTCTGTGCTTGTCTATAGCAAAGTGTACCCACAAGTATAGTAGAGTTCAACAAATTGTTATATCTTGGTTTGGTTCTTGACTCTTACCTGCACCTCTCCATTGTTTCACTCAATATGAGGTGAAAAATAAGTTAAGGAATAAAAAAAGTTAAATTTTGAATAATTGTTGAAACATGTATTGTGATTGAAATATAGTTGAGGGATAGTTCTGTTCAAAGTAGATCAATTTTAACAAAAATACATTTATTTATATCCTGTTGTACAGTATAAATAATTATGACATTAGTGTTACACTCAAAGCTATTTAAAATATCCAGAAAGATAACAAACATAATGTAAATAAATTGTCAGAACATCCTGGGACTACATTACCACATTTATCAAGGTAAGCATAACAGCCTAAATTTGGTCCCTTTAGTATATTTTTTAAAATAGAGAAGCTGGATCTGTATTAAATATTGAGGCTGTTAAATGAATATATGTCTTGTAAAGGTAGTAAAGGTTTTTTAAAAAAAAGGTTATAAACCCACTGGTCTATAGCATTGGTTCTCAAAGTGGGGTCCGGGGACAGTTAGGAACCAAATGGACCCTTATGGTTCTGTAACTCTGAGAGTGTACAAATGGAACCAAATGGACCCTTATGGGTCCAATTACAATATTTGTCTCTGAGCCAGGTGTAGTGGAGTAGAAGTAAAAGTACTGAAAAGTGGAAACACTCCAGTAAAGTAAAAAATAAAACCTCAAAATTGTACTTAAAGTACAGTACTTGAGTACATGTACTCGGTTATTTTTTACAGTACTGACTAGGCCTCAATAAAATAAAACACATATATTCACTTCACATCAAACAATGCTTCATACTGAATAGTTGTTGCTTTTTACCAAGTAACATAAACGTGAAAATTACATGCTACGTCATCAATTCCTTTAATGTATAAGCACTTATTAGCTAAACTAACAACAAACACCTGTAGAAAACTCACCTTTTTGGAGACAATTCTCTTGTTTTTGTAGCTTGCTTCACCTTCAATAACACTGATAACCTATACTCATATATAATATTACAGTATGAGTTGTTTAGTTCACTATAATAGTCTTTTTACAAACTTTAACAAACAATTCGTCCCGCTGTTCTCCCTGATGCCGGTCGCTCGTGCGAAGTGCGTAAAGAGAGAGAGTGACGTCACCCTTTGATCTTACCGAAAAGCGCGCGGTCCGATGTGGGCGTTTCTATCCCGGGTCTCAGTAGCAGGGGGCGGGGTTTTTTACTTATATATATTTTTTGCTCCAGCAAAAACATTTAGTGTTCAGTCAAAAAATCAGTGGTGGAAAAAGTACTCACATTTTCTACTTAAATAAAAGTACCAATACTGCAATATAAAAATACTCTGTTAAGTAAAAGTCCAGAATTAAAAATTTACTTCAGTAAAAGTACAAAAGTATTGGCATCAAAATGTACTTAAAGTACCAAAAGTAAAAGTACTAAATATTTGAAAATAGCCTAGGTATAAAATAGGGCTAAAGTGGTTCATGTATGTTTCATTATATCATAGTTTATATAGTAACTAAAGTTTTCAAATAAATGTAGTGGAGTAAAAGTACAATATTTGTATACGAGATGTAGTGGAGTAGAAGTAAAAGTACTGGTTTCTAAAATATTCCTAATTTTTAAAAATGTCTTCCAAGATTTTTTTGGAAATGGGCTTGTTCTCATAAACCTGGTTGCTTGTTTCTCTCACAAAACATGGCAACGCACGCTGTGTCACACCCGGAAGCAGTAGTAAATATTGACATCTCAGAGCTCAGAGTTCAAATCACTTTGATAAGTGATTATTTATTACATCATCACTAACCTCGCATCACCAGTCTTTCCACCTGCAGGTTCTCAAGCTATATACGATTTGAATTACTGTTTGGTGTAATCTGTGTCATGGGAGCTGTACTGACCAGCATTAACATGGTGAAGCCTGCTGTTTGCTTTGAGGAGGAGAAGTTCTGTCAAAGTGTGAAGAACCCTGGTTGTCTCAGCTATGATGGTGACAGCTTTGATCATCCAGACAGACAGACAGACAGACAGACAGACAGACAGACAGACATCTCCACTCTATGTGAACAGGAGTTCAGACACACACATACATGACTTTGAAGTGAAGAAGCTCATAGGTAAAATATGTTTCAATGTTATGGGTTTACAGCAGGGGTCTTCAACGTTTTCAGGCCAAGGACCCCTTGGCTGAGAGCGAGATAAAGCAGGGATTTCATACTTCATAGGCAGCTTCATAGACTTGTTTCACAGCACTATCATGTTGGATTCATGTTGATGTGTATTTCCAGACATTTAACCATGCACTTAAACAATACTTAGTAAACCCGACCTTTCACTCTGTACTTAGCCTGCTCTTTTCCCCCCTAAACCACTTTGCCAAAAATAGCAGATCTACAAGCTTGTAGATCTGCTATTTTTGGCTAAAGTTCTCCTCAGAATAGGGATGCTTGGTTGAAGTGGTTAATGTAAAAATCACACAAAGATTTGGCGGACCTGTAGTAACTCTGAGGACCCCCTAGGGGTCCCGGACCCCCTGTTGAAGACCTCTGGTTTACAGTTAAAAAAAATACAATATTTAGAGCACAGTAATGTTATTTTGATAGATATAAGAAGAGTGTGCACTAAGAAAGAGTAGGCACTAATGAAGTGGGCACCTCAAATTTGCTATTTTGTCCAAAATGTAAAAAAATAAGTAAAGTGTACATATTTGAACATGCACGGTACATCACAATCACACTTAACTGTACCCTTCAACTTCTTGTTTATGCCCAAAATGATTGGAAATACAGGTTTTGTAGCAATTTAGCAATTGTAGAAATATTAGACCTTAATGGTCAAATGTTCATTCATGTTCTCTAATAATTTATAGCTTACATTGCTTAAGACCCTTTTCCAAATTTCTCTCTCTCTCTCTCTCTCTCTCTCTCTCTCTCTCTCTCTCTCTCTCTCTCTCTCTCTCTCTCTCTCTCTCCATTTTCGACCAAGTAGACAATTTTACATCGAGGTGCCCACTTTTCCTGTTACCATTCTGATATACAAAGTGTGGTGTATAATACGGTTGTCTACTTTCATTCCTCTGCAGAAGCCTTCCGTCTTGATGAGGTTCCCGGTAACTTTGTCCGCTCTGTGAAAAACTGCATTTTCTCCAGATCCATTCCAACCTCTCTGAAAGGCCCGCTGAGACTGGCAGCAGTTTCTAAGGTGAAGTTTATAACATTGTCACATGTTGTGACTATAAGGCAACCTTTATGTAATAATGTTGTGAAGTAACATAAAAAAGCTAAAGTATATTAATACATATTTCTTTGGTACATCACGGGTGTAAAGAGCATTTTAACCACAGCCTGCCTGTGATATTATAAGCAGGTTTAAGCAACGGTGCTGTCAAAGCTTTGATTGATTGATTGATTGATTGATTTGATTGAATACTTTATTAGAAATGTAAACAGTTAGTGGTACAGTAAGACATTAAGGCTAAAAGAACACAAAAAAGTCCTGGGGACTGACTTGTTTCCATTGTGGTCCTATGTAGTCAATTCATCAACATACTGTAGCATAACAAATTAACACAATAATACTGTGACAATGACAATACATGTCATCAACAAATACAGTACAAAACACTACACTACACTACAAAAAGGAAAAACGGTGGCAGTGAATGACACCTCCTTTCGATTTACCTCCCCTTGTGGTCTCCTGATAGATGTTTTTTCAGGACAATTTTGAAAGAAACCAGTGTTACACATCCTTTAATGGATGGTGTCAGGGCAGTCCACCTTTTGGTGGTAGAGCAGTAGAATGAGAATTATCTGTGCTGTCCGAGCTCACTGTCAGATGGCTCCTTGTGTCTCCATAGGATGTCATTGAGAACATCTTAGATTTGGAGGTGTCTTCAACACAGTCTGATGATTTTCTGCATTACGCCAGTGGTGGCGGACTGCTGCGTGGATCAGACCCACTTGCACACAGATATATGGGGGCCATCAGGTACACTGTGTTTAGGTATTGATGTTGCCCTGGCCTAGAATGGCTGTGATATTGTGATTGTGATAGATACACAGCCATAGATCACCCCCATGCCCTCGCGGGTAGCAGACTCATTGTGGCGGCATAAAACGTTGTGGCGCCCCGTGTGTACTCACCCAATAATTCCTTTCTGTGACTTATTTGGAGTCAGATATTGTCCTCTAGTACTTTAATTCATATCCATTTGAAAGTTCTGAAGGAAAACGTGTGATTAGTGAAATATCTTCACTTTTCCACAAGCTTCACACAGACAACATTCTCTGCCCGCAGCAGGGCCCAAAATGATTGCTGGACTGAACATATGAAAACGTCTATGGGGAGCACACACGTATGGGGCACAGAATTGACAGGTGACGATTAATTACCCCGCACCTTTCGCAAAGCACCTGTCGAGTTTAAATGCCACCACGAAGAGTCTGCTACCTGGGCGGGCCTAGGGGTGATCTATGGCTGTGTATTTGGAATACATGAAATGTATGCGATGTCACAGCCATTCTAGGGCTAGTATTGATGTTGCATCAATTTATTGGAATTGCTACTTCAACTTATTTAAAGAACTTGTATCTCTCTGTTACACTAGTAGTTTGGCTATTGGTCTGGGCAGCTGGGAGATGGTCGGGCACATCTCCTTGGTCAGCACACTAACAGGCAAGCAGGTTTTTGAGTTATACAGCTTAATATTTGCAAAAGTCTTGACTCACTCATATTTCTGTTTTAAACGTTCCATTTCTCTAGGAAGGGAGAAATATGGGAACTCCAGCTCAAAGGCTCAGGGAAAACTCCTTACTCAAGGTGTAACACAACGTTCTGACTCATATCATTTAATTTCTCATTTTCAGTTTGACCAGTTAAATGTCTTGAGTTACCTGAAATGCAACTCAAATACAGATCCATACTTTATACTGGAGAGATCTCTAGAATACCAAACCAAAAACAACCACCCCCAATAGCATAAGTTATATTGTCAACCTCAGTTGTGCATCAGTGCCTTTTTAATGATTTGCAAGGTTGATTGAAGGCAACGAAACACCACTAAAAATTGATACGTGTGTGTGTGTGTGTGTGTGTGTGTGTGTGTGTGTGTGTGTGTGTGTGTGTGTGTGTGTGTGTGTGTGTGTGTGTGTGTGTGTGTGTGTGTGTGTGTGTGTGTGTGTGTGTGTGTGTGTGTGTGTGTGTGTGTGTGCGTGCGTGCGCGCGCGTGCGCGTGTGCGTGTGTGTGTGAGAAAGTGCATTTGGCTTCTTGACTGTTTGGATAAAGACACGTCTAAGCCCTGTTTCAAAAAGCCCAACTACAAGTTCACAGCTTCTCACAATGTCGATGGCCAAAATGGGGATGGCAGGCAATGTCAAGACAGTCCACTATGATAATCAAACAATTTAGTGCCCACAAGTTATTACCTCAACGGTCGTGGTCTTTCCTTTAATCTTCTTGTTTTCACCGTCATTGATCCCATAAATGTAGGAGACAGTTCAGTCAAGACTCCTGGACCACAGGCCCATCACCCAAGGAGAGATTCGCTACTTTGTGTGGGAGTTTGAGGTAAACCACGTTGAGCAAGTCACAGATGCACTGTCGGAGATGGAGAACACCCACAACACTGACACATGCTCTGTTATTGAGATGATAAATAGGTTTTCACTGTAACACACATCCTTGGGAAGCCACAGTGTATCTGATGAAAGCTACTCTAATCTGTGTTCGTAATGATAATGATAATGATCTTAATTTATATAGTACCTTTCATACATGGAATGCAGCTCAAAGTGCTTTACACAAAAAAGGAAGATCATAAAAAAATAAGTAATAAACAAGTACATAAAGAGGAAAGCATAAAGAAACAAATCAAATATTTATTTTTATTTTTTTAAGAACAGAAAGAAGAAACGCTGTTTCCTGTAATGAAGGGGAAAAAATAACAGTGGTGTGAGCTATTAACTTCTATCATAGATATAGATTATATAGATTAAGATTTATATAGTGCCTTTCTCCAAAGCGCTTAAAAGAGCTACTATAGGGGGTCCGCCAAATCTTTGTGTGATAGGATTTAGTTTTTTTACATTAACCACTTGAACCCTAGAATCCCTTTTCTGAGGGGAACATTAGCCGAAAATAGCAGATCTACAAGCTCTCAACGCCTCGCGCTGCGAGGCGTTGAGAGCTTGCAGATCGGCTATTTTTGGCAAAGAGGCTATAGGTGTAGAGGGAAAAAAGAGCAGACTATGTTAAAAAAAAAACGTTAATCTGAAACACAATTTTATACAATATAGAGTAGGGGCTCCCTGCTTCATCTCTCTCTCAGCTAGGGGGTCCTTGGCCTGAAAACGTTGAAGACCCCTGCACTAGGGGCTTGTCTTGTTTGTCTACTTAGACAGTTAAAACAATGTCAGATGTAGGTGTAGTTCTTTGGAATAACTACTATTCCATTATACCAACAAGTCAGTTTAAGACTGAGGAAAAAGAGAGAGAGAGAGAAATGCAATGACATCATTCAATGACATTGATATATTGATCGAATAAGGCATTGAATAATATGCTGTTTAAAAAAATGTTTTACTTATTGCCCTTTAGCCATTTTAGAGTTCTCTGGCATTGAATTGCTTTGTAGCATGGAAGGAATGTGATTCACCCAAACTTGGCTCTTGTAAAGATATTTTGACTGGGAGTAAAACCTGTCTTGTCTTATGTAATTATTTATGTCTGGTTGTTAATTTGCTCACACAGTGGAGGCTGCAAATCACATGGCACAGAGAGTCCAGCAGAGGGCGCTAGATGCACACCAGGTAACATAACTGGCTCCATATAGACAATTGACTTACATTTATAGTAGCTTAATGCACCTACAGTATAATGCCTAATGCCCACCTACAAGCTCACAAAACATGTGAAATGGCATTCTGCATAATGAGTACTTTTACTTTTGTACTTAGTGCATTTTGATATCAATACTTTTGTATTTTTACTCAAGTAAATTTTGAATTCAGGACTTTTACTTGTAACAGAGTATTTCTACATTGCAGTATTGATACTTTTAGGCTACTTAAGTAACAAATGTGAGTACTTTTTCCACCACTGATACCAAGTACCTCTTTTGTTGAGTTAAACAATACTTACTCTGACCTTTTTGAATCCTGCACCTGACAAATAACCCAATGTATGAAAAAAACGAACACTAAAGCTAATAAAAACTAAACTAAAACTAAGCGTTCTCACAAAAATAGAAACATAAATAGAAATATAAAATAGAAATAGAAATATAAAAACTAGCAAACCCGCCCTAAAAACTAACTAAAACTAACTGAATTAGAAAAGAAATAATGTCAAAACTAACTAAAACTAACTGAATTAGAAAAATAATTGTCAAAACTAACTAAAACCAAACTACAATGAAAAATCCATGCGTGTCTGCTTGCCCACATCAAGTCACTTTTTGACCAATGCGGCCCAGACCCCAAAATGAGTTTGACAAGCCTGGGCTAGACCATAGAGCAGGGGTCTTCAACAGGGGGTCCGGGACCACTAGTCTAAAAGTTTTGTTTTCAATTTGGCTCTTGTATTTTGCACAATATCCTAGTTAGTTGTATTTGTGAAATAGCCTTATTTAGGCTATATAATTATTAATAAATAATTGGCAATGGGGGGGACCCCTCTTTCTCTTTTTTCTTCTTAGAATTGCTAAATACAACGCACAAGAACTTAGTATCGATAAAATTGATGATTTGCATAGCAAAACGATTCGATACGATTATTTGCATTGCAAAACGATTCGACACGATACAAAGTCAAACGATACGATATTTTGCTGTTTGCATATCGATATAGTAGATTGTTGAAAATTAAAATCGATTTTTCGATGCAGTTACTATATCGTTACACCTCTAGTTCAAGTGGTTAACTTTTATCTGATCAGATTGAAGTCACATACGGAAATGTTTGTGTTGCTGATGGGTACGGTACAAACAGTAATGATCAGGACCAGGGGGTATAGCGTTAAAATTAACTCTGTTTGTAACAGAATACTTTATTGGGTAACGAGTAACCTAACTCGTTAGTTTTGCAATTAGAGTACTCGGTAACTTAGTTACCTTTTCTAAAATAATGGCGTAACTTAGTTACATTTAAGGCATAATTTGGTGCCACAAAGGAAAAGGAAAATCCATCCGACACATTTGCGATGTTTCCTGATCAATGAACAAGCTCGTCTCTGTCAACGCCAAAGTAGACTGAGAGAACGAGAGCAATCCATGGTCTCGAAGGGCGGATCCAAATCCAGGCGCCCGGAGCAGCCGCGTCCTCCGATTGCTTCACCAATCTATGTCCCCGCCTCCCCCTAATGTCACTGTCGGGCAGAAACCTTCTTTTCTTTATTTTTTTCTTCATAAATGAATGCCCTATTTTATATATTGTTGTATGATAGTGTCGAATAAAAGTAGTACAACAGGCACTCTACAAGATCTTTGAAAATGTTCTCCTTTAACAGCATGTCCAAAAATGTATATGCCAGATTGAAAGTGGTTAAGTGTGTCTGTGGGCTTTATAAATGTTTAATCAATTAAAAGTATCAACAAGAGCTTGTGAGTAAATAATAACCACAGGACCACAGGTTCTATTTTCCAATTTCCTGAAAAGTTATGGTTTTGATACAAGGTTTCCACGTGACAACAACATGTAGGAAGGTAGGTCTTAACTAACACCCATTAAGACCTGAGGCTGCTTCTACAGTCTTCTGAAAACAGTTTTCTAAAAAACATATGTTTCGATTAATTGAGTAGCCTACAAAGGACCCCAATGGAAACAAGCCATAGTGCTTTCTTGGGTTTAACATCCTCTTAACAGACAGTATTGAACTGTACTTCCCTGTGCTTGTCTTTGCAAACTGTTAATAAAGTATTCAATCAATCAATGCTATATCAGTGGTGCGCAAAAGTTTTTCATGTCAAATAATATATATTTGGTCCCCCCATCTCAAAATGTTTTGTTCCAGGGATCCCGAGAAGCAAAGATTTGAGTAAAAACTGTTTGCTTAAAATAGATATATATATATATTCAAAGCAAAGTTTTTCCAAATATTTCAAAAATAATAGAGCGTCACTTCATGCCGCGCTATGAGCTTGTATATCAACAGCTATATTTATTGTTATAATGGTAGTTTATAAAAGTTGTCTCTTGCCCCAACACGGTCATTTTATACAGCGGATGAAAGACACACAAAAACGGTACAATGACGCTTAAAAAAGAAAACTTCGTACGAGTTAGGTAGGGGTTTGAACTCAACCTTGAGAACATCAAACTTTAATCCTACTGATCCAGTACATCACAGATTCAGTGAAAAGGATTTGAACTTTCAAATTTCACATTCACATATTGACATGTTTGAAAGGTTTCTCTCAAAACATGCATTTTGAGATAAGACTTAAGACCATACAACACAATATGTATATAAAGGTCAGGTGGGTCCTCTAGAAAATTTGGCCAACTGACCCTATTTTAGAAGCTGAACCAAAAAGATCCCACATTATAGAGATATATTTCATGAACAGCTAAAAGCCCAGAGCAATAAGGGCCCCCCGAAGGCTCATTCAAGATGGTCAGGCCCTGTTAAATTTTATGCACATATGCACAGGGTCCCAAAAGAATAAAGAAATGCTTCTGCTCACAAAATGGCAAAACATTTACTTTTGCTGTCCTTTCTGGTTGCCCACGGCCCCTAGACCTGTATACTCTAGTCTAGAACAGGGTTGGGCAACCTTTTTAGGCCTGAGATAAATCACCAGCACTTTTACTTTTATTTCAATATACACTGCTAATTAAAACAATGCTAACAGAATAAGTCAATAGTTTAATATGAAAAATAAAGGCAGGATAAATTATGAAAAAGTGTCAAGTACATCAAACTATATAATGCAAACATGATTTATTGGACTGTTAAAATACTGAAAATACTACTCCATCCAGTTTTCATGGTTGAATGGTCGAAATATCAGTTCCTTTCTTTTTTGTCTTGTCAAATGGACTATTGATAGGTTGCCAGGGTCATTCCTTCCAAATTAATTAATTTGTTGGGGTTCACATTGGGGCCCTGAGGCAGTCTCAGACCCAGGGGCCCATAGATCTAGGATCCGCCCCTTGTCTTCCTGCATGTAGTCCTGGCAACCAAGCACTTTTTGCTCTTAAATTAGTACATTTGAAAGCTACTATGTAGAGGAGAGAGTGACATAGCCATAAAGTGTGTGGCATCTGTAACTGAGTAACTGAGAGACTGGATGGACTGGAGACACAGAGGTCATATGCTTGATTTTCAAAACCAGCCGGCCTGGTGGAGATAATTACATAGCATAATCAATGCAGGATTTCTTTTCTATTTGAAATGAACTGTTCTTTAGTAATATTAAAGTACGAGACGAGAGTTAAGTTAAACCTGAAAGCCATAAAATAAAATATACAATCAAGTACTTGTACAAAGAAAGAAATGTAGATAGTTTAACTGACCCTAACTTCAGACATGTAAAGATAAGTTATTGTGTTTCAATAGACTGTTAGGACCAACAGTTCAATAGCTTGACTGAAAATAAACCTGTAAATAAGCCCTTCCATATACATGTGTTTCTTAAATGAAAAGCTGAAGATTAGTCTAATCTGTGTGATTGACAGGAGAGATTATCAGAGGAGCACTATCGTTTGATGTACTGAAGAATGGATAGAGTTTCTCAGTGAAGGTGCAGCCAGTGAAAGAATAGATATGTACTCTGGCCTCCACATCATAAAAGGAGACCTGACCCTCCTCATAATCCACAAACACTCCTACTTTCTGGACCTTCTCTTTTACAGGGAGGAGGACACGAGGGTCAGCAAGAGCCTTGTACTCATTTCCATTCCTAAACCATATGGTCCAGAAACCATTAATGGGGCTCAGTGTGATTTGTCCCTTCCTGTTGATGGACTCTCTGACCACTCCTAAATCCCAGTCAGTCTTCCCTTTAACCTGGACCTCATAGTAAAACTTTCCTGAGGAGAAGCTTTGCTTTCCTACGACATTGGCACATCTAGAGAATCTTGCTGTATTGTTTGGGAGATTCTTAAATACATTCCCAAAATGTACTTGTTTTCCATCATCAGACAGGATGAGATGGTAATATGCTGTGTCGGGGTCAAGAGTTACATCCACTGCATATTGCTGGATGCTCCTCAGCTCTGCATCATGCAGCTTCTTTTCCATCTCTTGACTGAGTGTCTTCTCCAGCTGAGCCACAGCTGTCCTCACAGTCCCCACATATGAAGACGGATGGACATTGACCTTTGTCCAGTCCTTGGTGGGTCTCCACTCTGTGTTGATGGATGTGAAGTTTTGGAGGAGGTGGAGGTGGTCTTCAGTGTGTGAGAGCTCCTTCAGCTCAGATCTTCTCTTCTTTAACTCAGTGATTTCCTGTTGAAGGTCTTTAATGACACCTTCAGCCTCTTTCTCTGTTGTTTTCTGCTTCTCTTCAATCACATCAAAGAGCTCAGCCTGGCTTCTCTCAATACAGCTGATCAGAGCAGTGAAGAGCTGCATACTGCCTGCTATCTCCCTGTCTGCATCTTTCTTGCTGAACTCCACTGAGTGTTTAACTTCCTCAATCTTCAGTTGTCTCTCCTGGATCATCTGTTGAACTTCAGCCTCTGTCTTTCCCAGCTCAAACTTCTTTCCTTCATATGCCTGCTTCAGAGATACAGTTTGATGTAACTTGTGGTCTACCTCTGTGCAGAACTGACAAACACACAATTGGTCAGTTGTACAAAACAGCTCCAGAGGTCTGTCATGTTTCTTACACATAATGTCTTCCAGGTTCTTTACAGGGTTGATTAGTTTGTGTCGTTTTAACACTGTGACTCTGTGATGAGGCTCCAAGTGAGTCTGACAGTACGAGATCATACACACCAGGCAGGACTTCAGGGCCTTGAGCTTGGTCTCAGTACAGAAGTCACAGGAGACTTCATCTGGTTTAGCATGTTCTTGGTTTGCACTGGAAGTTTTCAGCTGCTTTGGCTTCCTGAACTGGTCAGCCATCTCAGAGAGCACTTTATTAACAGAGAATTCTGGTCTCTTATTGAAGGTTTTGTTACATAGAGGACAGTGACACACATCCTTAGTGTCCCAGTAATGTGTGATGCAGGTGTTGCAGTAGTTGTGTCCACAGGGAGTGCTGATTGGATCACTGAACACATCCAGACAGATAGAACACAGTAACTGCTCTTCAGACAGGACACCGCTGGCAGATGCCATTCCTACACACTGAGAATAAAAGTGAAAGAAATGTAATTTTTGAATGATACTTCTCACAGCTTAATAGTTATGAAATTGATCGGGATTACTATAATGTTGACAAAGATATAGATCTACTGTACTATGAAACTGGTCATATTTACCAAAGACCAGACTGGTGAATTGAATATGAATAATGAAGTAAGGAGAAATCATGTCTGGATACATTTGTAACTTTTATTCTCTGTAAATGAATAATACATCATTATCTGCAGTACTCACCTGTCTTTAAGTTCTCAGAAGTTTCTGCAAAAGTCGTGTTGAAAGAAGGTTTTGTAGTAAGCGTATGCTGCCACCAAACAATACTTTCATAGCCTGGCTGAGTGTCAGGCTAATGCTTTCACCATTTTACTTTCATTTCACTAGCTCTGCCTAACAGAGAAACTCCTCCTTGTAGCTGTTGTTAACCCTTCACAGCCTCCACTCTTCTCTGTCCGTGGCCCAAAATGAGCCTGGCATTAGCAGACTGATCACATGGGATTCACTCACAAGTTCCTCCACGAGGAACTTGTGACCCCACTGCCAATGCCAGGCTACCAATCAGTGGTGTAAAGTAAAGTACATTTACTCAAGTACTGTACTTAAGTACAATTTTGAGGTATTTTTACTTTCTTCAGTATCGCGATCTGCTATTTTCAAAAGATTTGTATACATTTTGAACTTGTGAAAGTGCTTTACATATGGAATAAAAATACATTAAAATGCATTTAATGAGGAATAAACAATAGAAATAATAACATTGAGAAATAAAACAATTTTAAAAAAGGCATGAAAAATAAAGGTCAACCTGCAATTATGGTTTTACATCACATGTTTCACATACTCAGCAATAAATGTGGATTGTCACTGTAACAGAGAGGTCCTCTGTTACTGATGTTGGCACTTTATAGTATTTTAAAGGGGGGGTTGTAATGTGTATTTATTTGGAGTTGCTAAGGATATTGTGTAAATGTGTAAATATTGTGTAAATGTTGTATATATATGTATGAGAATCATTATTGGTGTATCATTCATGAAGTTTTAATAGATGTTATGAGAGTTCATGTTATCTGTATATATGTATGTGTATTATCCGGTAATCTACCCCTTGACATGGTTGAGTCCAAACTAATTGTCTCCACCTGAGTATAAAAAGCTGCCAGCCACAAACACACTCAGTTGGTGGTAGGATGAGAGCTGGACACCACCATGGCATTTGGGTGGAGAGCTTCCTATGTGTTCATGTATTTTTTGTATTGTTGGTGAACAATCAGAATAAATACACCTTTTTGGTTGCACTCTATCAAGGCCTCTGTACTAACTCCAACCGCAAGTCGGGCATTCTAACAGTCACTTGTACGTGTTGTGTACATTATAAGTGTATTGCATGTTTGTGAGACGTCTTTCCCCATGTGTATTATCACACATATTGTAGTATTTATATATATATATTTTTTTACAGTAATCACTGTAGCCATTTCTGTAGCCAATTTCACTGTAGCCATAAAAAGTGCCAAATTAAGTGTTGAGAATTGTATTTAAAAGAAACAAAAAGAAAAAGAAAAAGAAAGAGAGATAAATCCAACCGAATATTAAAGCATAATAATTAATTTGTATTGTAACTGGTAAATATGGCACCCTGACATCACTGACGGAACCTGTCCATGTAGAACTTGACATGTAACCTGAACAGGGGGTTCCATGGCTCTGCTTTTGATAATAACCCCCCCCCCCCCATTTTGGGAAAGGTCAACTGCCTGATATGTTTTTATCTTTATGTTTGATAATATCACAGCTTAATAATTCAACGAAAAAATTATGTTACTCATATTAACCCTCTAGTCTCAAATGTTCAAACATTTTTGCCAACATTTCTCAACATTAAAAAAAAGATTTACAAATTAAAAAATAGCTAAAATAACCCATCTACAAGCTCACGTGTTGCAATGCCATGCGTTGTGAGGTTGAAGATCAGCTAGTTTTTTTATTTGTCATATGAAGAAATATATAAGACTTAAGTGAGGATGTGTGTGTGTGTGTGTGTGTGTGTGTGTGTGTGTGTGTGTGCGTGCGTGCGTGCGTGCGTGCGTGCGTGCGTGCGTGCGTGCGTGCGTGCGTGCGTGCGTGCGTGTGTGTGTGTGTTTGGGTGAGGTCAACAATCATGTAGTGTTGTGGATCCGTGAATCTGATGATTCTTCACATATACCTTTGGAGAGAAGAGAAACAAGCAAGTGTCAAGGAAAATTCCATTCATAATATATCAACATATAATAATAGTAATAATTATAAATATTATTATTATTGTTCCTTTGTTTTTCTACTGTATGATAATTTCATTCACATGAACGTGTGTGTGTGTGTGTGTGTGTGTGTGTGTGTGTGTGTGTGTGTGTGTGTGTGTGTGTGTGTGTGTGTGTGTGTGTGTGTGTGTGTGTGTGTGGATGCGCGCGGTCAAAGGGCCATGTGACGCCAAGGGCAAAATAACCAAAGTCCACTTCAATGGAAACAAACTGTCACTTTCATTCTGTGGATTGCTACAAAGGGATTTTTTTTTATTGGGGTTTAAAGTTCTACTTACAACCATGACAAGCAAACATTCCTGAACCAAAGTAGTCTACTGTGTTGTTCTGTCTATCTCTCCTTAGCTCCATTCAGCAAAAGACACAGAGGACACACACACACACACACACACACACACACACACACACACACACACACACACACACACACACACACACACACACACACACACACACACACACACACACACACTCTCTCTCTCTCTCTCTCATGGCGTTTTAATCTAGAGTAGCCAATTATTTTTTACCAGTTTTTCTCCCAAACCAATTATTATGCCATTGGCATAAAAAACAATGACCGATATGACCCTCCCTGAACACGCACCAATTGTGTGTGTAGACGCTCGACAAAGCCGGATGTACCACGGTGGATTCGAACGCACCTCCGTGGTGGTGGGCAGTGAGTGACCTTACCACTGCTCCACCCGAGCGCCCTTGCCTCACTCAGTTTCAACAACCATGTCATTTAGTTGGTTCTTATGTTGTCTTCTTCCCTGCCTCCTGTCTGTGTTGGATAGCTACAGTACAGTAGGTAGAAACTACTATCTGTGGTGGGTAGTTACAGTAGGTAGAGTACTGTAGGTAATACTGTAAATAAAAACCTCAAGCAACCTTTTTTTGCCCGGTTTGCCCAGCACACACGCCGGCCTTGCGTGTGTGTGTGTGTGTGTGTGTGTGTGTGTGTGTGTGTGTGTGTGTGTGTGTGTGTGTGTGTGTGTGTGTGGGTGTGTGTGTGTGTGTGTGCGCGTGTGCGTGCGTGCGTGCATGCATGTGTGAGTAGGGGCTGACCTGAAGAAAGGATTTTTCAGGTCCAGAGTGTTTCCAGATCTGAACCCCGATTCGTTGACCATAGCAGTGATGTGGATGTCATAACTCCGCCTTGTTTTCAGGAGCAAAAGGACAATGTGAGTTAACCTAAACACAACAGATATAATATAACTGGTAAGATTCAAATATTATAGATTTAATATACCAGATAAGGTATATGTATATATATCATGACAGGTCATGTCATGGTTTCGATTTATATAGTAGGCCTACATTCAAATAAAATGTGTTATTTTTACCTTCAGTCCTATGGGATATCTTTCTACAATGTTAAAGTTAAAACACACAGAAATAGCTCAGAATTCCCATTAAGACTATATGGATCTTGGACTTCATGTGGCTAGCCATGATCCTGGCCTCTGCCCCTGCCCTAGTGGCCATCCCTGTCCAGTGTGCCCTGACTTTGGCCAGTGTGTTTTTCCCCTTGTTCTGCTCACCCCGTCCCCTGTCTGTGCATCCCTGATGGAAAGATTGCTTCCACCTGGGCAACCCAGCTGAAGAGCTTTTGGTTGATGGGGCTTGATGTGTATATAAGAACCTTTGCTTGTGAACAGTATTATGTTGTTTGAGCTAGAGTTTATCATTAGGGGGCTGTTTGAGAGTTTGTTTGAGTTTATGGTTATTCCTCTGTGAAGTTCATTTTCTAAGTAAAGACATTTTGAGTTAAGCTTTCCAGAGTTTGTTCTGCCCGAGGTACCAACATTTAAATTTGAGGTGTTTTGACAGTGTAGTGTTTGTCATCTAGATGTCATCTAGTTGTCTGTCATAGATGACTATTATCTATGCTGTGTGACACATTTGGCCAAGGTTTCAGCCTGATCTGAACCTCCATCATAAAACTTAAGTTAAATATTTCAGAGTACAAAACATATGTGGCGGGGGATTTTTTTTTGCTGATTGTTCCAGCGATTTACGAGATTAGCTCCGGACACACAGAGAGAGAGACGCACACGGACACGCACACACACACAGACCCTCTTCTAGACTCCTGCAGAGCAATGCTGTAAAAATACTAGCACTCTTCTCCAAAACAGAGTTGCCGTATTACACTTGGTCAATAGCTCAAAAATGATTTTTTTGTGTGCATCAAAATAGTAATAATATGAATAATAATATGACACAGAACAAAAGTTTGTTTGCTTACAACCATCTTAACAGGGGAACATTATAACCAAACAGACGTGAAACCATAACTCTCCCTCCTCCTACCTCTTGTTGTCGGTGAACACGACGGTACCCGACAAAGTTTGACCCAGTTTGGCAAACAGCGGTGTCTGCAGCAGACATCTGACCTGGTACCAGTGAGTCAGTGGTTCTGAGGGGGCGGTAGAGAGCCACACAGTGGAGCTGTTGGAGAAAAGGATGGAGAAAGATTGAGATGAGTTTGTCTCTTAGAGCAGTGGTTTTCAAACTTTTTCATGTCAAGGACACCCCTCCTAAATTGATATGTATATTTGGCCGCCTGCTGATTTTGTGCCAGGGACCCCCATACAAGATGTGTTCCACATTTGTCACATTTTTAAAAGATTTAATGAAATAGTCAATCTACAAGTTCACAATGTGCCATGAGCATTATGAGCTTTTTGATCAGCTAATTTCAAATAGCTCATGTATACTGTAGGTTTAAAGTGGTTAAACTGAATTGATGATATATTAACTAATTTAGCTGGGGACAACCTGGAACTCCCTCAAGGACCCCTGGGGGTCCCCGAACCCCACTTTGAGAACCACTGTGTTAGAGCACTGGTTTTCAAAGTGAGGGCCTCTGCCCCCAGGGGGCGCCACTGGGGCCAATTAAGAAGGAGAGGAAAATTTAAAACAAACCGAGAAGCAAACAAACCAAAAACACTGAAAACGTGACAATTTCACTCAGGAGAAACGTGTTGTTTTTCACCTGGATCCCTGAAAGGCCACATCAAACCAGAAGGCAAGACCATGGACCAGACCAGACTGGAACAACGTGAACACAAAGGGAATCTCCACTCTAAAACAAGCACACGCACCACACACGCACACGCACACGCACACGCACACGCACAGACAGATGACAGTAAGGTAAACATACATGACTGGCCATTATTTGGGGTGTAATTTGCCACCTGACCCTAACCTTCGCAGCTCTTCCTCTTTAGCTTCCAGGAAGTTGACGGTGTACTTCACCGACCTGGACATCAGAATTTGCATGTCAAACGTGTCCTAATAGTAACGAAAAAATATGTTTGTATAGAACCAAAGCAGTGTTTACAAAGGGAGTCACACAGCACATAAATAGTACACAGTAAACTGATAAGAAAATAGAGTGAGTCGAAATGAAAAAGAAAAAAAAAGAAGAAAAACAAAAACAGGGAGGAAATTTGCTCTGATTAAACTAGAAACAGGCTCTCCTCGCAGTGCAGATCTCCGCCAGGCTGGGTGGACTACCCAGGGCTGTGTCACTTGTGGGGCAGGACACAAGGACGCTGCGGAGGGGAAATATAGTTGCAACTTTGTTGTGTCCCCTTCGGGCAGAAGTTAATTCACTTTTTGAAGTGCGCTACAGTATACAGAGAGACTCCTCCTCATGTTGAGAGACTCCTCAACATGCAATCATCAATAATGAGGTTTGATCACATGTTAAGTTTACGATATATGACATTTTTTGTAAGAAATATTGCAGGCACAATTACAGTATGTAACAGTATGCAATGTCAAAAACGTTTTTGACGGTCATTGTCACATGGCTCATACGATCATTTGTACCTAATGTTGTTGCAACGAAAAGTGACCTTAAGTATCATTGCAGCCTCCCCATAGCCAATCGGATGCCGGATGGTAATATGAAGATTCAGAATGACACATGTTCATCATCATCCCATGACTCCAAATATAATGTGTACCGGTTTATGTGAGTTTTGAACAACATCTGTAAGAGTGGTAGCAAAATGTGTTTTCTGAATGAACGCAAAATGGTGGAAAATCTAGTTGGAGGTGGTGTGGCCTATATGGGGAGCTGCGTCATGATCCAAGGAATCCAGCATTAGGGTCAAGAGTTATAGGCCAAAATTGTGTCACCATGATGACGATTTTAATGAGGCCGATTTTAAACATTTGACTTTTGTCCTGCACTTGGACACGATCGTTTGGATGTGTGTGATTCTGTAAACCTTAAATCATGATCACCTGTGTCTACTTTCTCATTGTGTCTATTGAGTAAATTGCATTTGAGTTCATCAGTAAAGTGTTATTTCACCTTATCCTGGTTTACAGACCTCTTTATGGATAAACCATAAGAGAGATAGGGAGAGAGAGAGAGGTAGTGGTAGTGGTACTGACCATTATTGGCTGTCTGAAGAACTCATCCACTGCAGCGCTGTGGAGACCACTGAGGTTTATCCCATAAAAGCACCTCTGATGCCTGGAAAGAAAGAGACTGAATATGACCATCCACTGAATAAGGAATGTACTGTATTATAATGTACTGTACTAATAGCACAATATAGTTTCAGTAAAACAAACCAAAAACACACACACCTATAATGTATGACTCACAGAAACCAAAGAAATACAGAACAAATACTAACAGAACAGTGTGAATCAGAAGGAATAGAAACCTAACTTGTTCTGAGTCCTTTGCATTCTAAGGTGAAGCGAGTAAAGCCGGTGGCAGATCTAAAAGCTTTATTTTCGAACTGAACCAAATTCAACTAAATCGCACCAAAGAGAACTCAACTAAATAAGCCACAATAAACGGAATTGAACTACACTAAATGGCATAAAATGAACAGGGTCTTTAAGAAGTCTGCGTTTGATTTTGACCATTAGTTTACAGTTTGCCTTCATTCCTCAGAGGTGACTGAGCTTGTCATCCCCGCATACTGGTGTGGATATCCAACCCGACACACACACACACACACACACACACACACACACACACTCACACACACACACACACACACACACACACACACACACACACACACACACACACACACACACACACACACACACACACACACACACACACACACACACACACACACGACGGTATCAGATCAATGATCTCTAACTGTACGAATTGGGCCAGTTTAGGCCCATTCTTGTAGAGATCTCATGGATATCGAGTCTCGCGTCCTGTTCTCGACGTAAAAGAAAAGGCTTTTGTTTTTGCGATACCATTACTTAAGGAACCAATCTTGTATTTATTTTTGCTTCAGAAATTAGATGTCTAGTTTTGAAAATGGATGGTTGTGTAAAATATTTTCCCTATACAACCATAATCACAATATAACTTTCGGATTTATGATTCACCTCTGATTCAAACCTTCAAATCTACAGAGTCTCCTGCCTGATGTGTGTGTGTGTGTGTGTGTGTGTGTGTGTGTGTGTGTGTGTGTGTGTGTGTGTGTGTGTGTGTGTGTGTGTGTGTGTGTGTGTGTGTGTGTGTGTGTGTGTGTACAGTATGTGTCAGAGCTGGTCTGAAGTGGAGCGTTTTATACCCGACAGGATATACGCCTGACTGGGGTCATAGCCCTACAGCAGACCCTGGGTGGGGGGTCCAGCACCGTGTGTGTGTCTGTCTGTCTGTCTGTGTGTGTGCGTGCGTCCGTGCGTGTGTGTGCATGCGTGCGTGTGTGTGAAAATACCTGCCAACACTCCCGCTTCTAGTGGGAGTCTTCCTCTTTTTAACCCTTTTCTCCAACTGTGCTCCCAATTTGTGATTAATCTCCTGATTTCATGCACAATGCAACGTGCGAACAACTCTGCCTGAGCTGCACCACTAGTCACTGTGCTCACTCAAAACCACTATACTCAGTTTGCTGTGTGCGTGCGTGTGCGCGGGCGTGCGTGTGTGTGTGCGTGTGTGTGTGTGTTCTCCAACCAGAAGCTAGCTCTTGTGTAGTGTTCTATGTAGAGTTGCTCATCAGTGAATGGAGCCAGATGGATGTCACCAGATGAAGGAAACATCAGACCTGCACGAAGAACACAGACATGGATAGACAGGGGAGACAATGAGATGAGATGAGATGAGATGAGATGAGACGAGACGAGATGAGAGAAGATGAGCTCTTATCTACAAGCTCACAGTGTTGTCACGAACTCGTGTTCTATTTCTAGTGTACCTTTATTTTGAAGTATGTGTTCTAGTGTTTCCTGTCATTCTTTGCAGCAGTTTTTATATTTCTTATGAACATTGTTGGCGTCATGACTACATCCACACAGAA
>NC_139958.1:17089751-17114751 GCF_963454915.1 Gymnoscopelus microlampas
AACAACTGTCTACTAAGCCACAAGTCTGCAGTGTCATGGAGAATGCCTCACTCAGCTGGATGAGTGCTCCACCTACGCATCTTGGTCTACTTGACAATATCCAGAGGAAGGCCCTCAAAATAATTGGAGTTGAACAGGACACTGCCAATGCAAAAATCTCCATCCCTATAGCCTTAGCCACAGAAGACAGTCCTGTACAAGATGCACATCCCCCCACTGCCCCGTGGACCTCCAGGATATGCTCCCTCCACCATATGCCAGACGGCGAACCACCCCGCCTATACACAGCCACACCAGAACATGCTCTCAGCCTCCCCGACTCCAAAACACGCACATTGGACAGAACCTTCCTCCACACTGCTGTCCGGGTGTGGAGCAGCCTACCAGAGCATGTAATTAGTTTCATCAAAGACAATGGTCTTCAAGCCTTTAAAACGCAGAGTTCATAGACATCTCTTGAGTCCTGACCACCTCTCACACTGTTGAGCTGCAGTGAACCTTATGTTTGGCCAATGGATACATTATCTGACTGGCTATTGTTCACAATTGCATTCAATAATGACAATTAAAAACATAATCATAATCAATCATAATGATTTATAACAATAATCATCACACATTACAAAGCATTTTATAATAATGTATAAGGTCAAGTATAAATGCATTGCAATCGGCTTAAAACCCTGTATAATTACAGATATAAGCACTCATAAGTGCTCATAATTCATCATAACACATTATAAAGCCTTTTATAACAACTTAAAGGGTCAAATTTTATACTATGTAATTACCGGTACTCACAGATAGTTTTTCTTTTGGTCAGGATCATGGTGTATTATAATTACCAGTTGTAATATATACATTCAAATATTGTATAATATATTATAATCACTGTGATAATGCAACATGGTATGACTATAAGTCACTATAAGTGGTCATTGGATATTTAAAGTAAAAAAAAAATGGATAAACAATTCTCTACAAAAGTACATTTATATGTACAAAAGTACATATAACGGATCGCCACCCTCACCGTGCATTGAGCTGAGTCGACACTTTCCGCCGGCGCTCGCTTGGCTCGTGCACTTCGCTCAGCGTGTGCACGTGTTGTTGCATGCCTCACGGCTTGCTTTCAATGCCAACGTTTCATCGATTGGACATGGTCCGAATAGACCTCACAGCAGTCTGCTCAGAATCAGTTCCTACCTTGTCTCTGAAGTCTGTCTCATTGAGCAGAATGGCTCTGTGGTACGTTGCCGTCCTCATGTAGTCCTGAAGCGTGTTCTGCTGCTGGGACAGACAACCATGGAACTACACGCACTCACACAAAAACACACACACACACAAACGCACACAGGCACGTAGATGCATAAAGACACATACACACAGTAACAAAAACATGAGAACAATTGACCAAGCTAAGGTCTATCTGCATGGTACATATATTACTGAACATATTTTTATTTTCTTATTTCTACCCGTTTATATGATGTTTTTGCATCGTGTATATTTGTCTGTCATTAAATGTTTTGATGAATTGAGTACAAAGGAGGGTTTTTAATCCTCCTAACAGACCTTGTATTGAACAGTACTTCCCTGTGCTTGTCTTTGCAAACAGTTATTAAAGTATACAATCAATCCATCATGGTCATCATATCTAGACCCTAACTTGTCACAAATAGACCAGGGTCAGGGTCTGAGGAATTGTGCGTGCGTGCGTGCGTGCGTGCGTGCGTGTCTGAGAGAGAGAGAGCTACCTGGTAGCAGCGTGGAGCATAAGAGTCTTCAGTGCTCTGTGCAAACACACTGGGATGTTTCCTGTATGCTTCCTGGAAGGTCTCTCCACCCATTGTTATCTCCATCTCTCTATCCTTGTCTTCTCTCTTGTCTACTTTATTGCATCCATCCTTGGATCCTTCATCATTATCTACACCATCAATATCTTCATCGTCGTCGTTGCAATCACCGATGACTCCTCTCAGCAGCCTGTTGAACTTCTGCATGTCTGCACAATCAGGAATAACAATCAAAATCAACCTTATTTATCACATGATTATAAAAGAGTGGGGGACTTTTTTTCTTTTTTTTTACGAACTCAGACAACACATAACAGAACAGGAAGACACAGACACATCAAAATACAAAGTACAATGTACATAAGTTGCATGATTTAAATCAAATTGCAATGGATAGATAGGCTATATGGAAGGCCGAGAGGCCCAAGATGCTTCTTGTGCAGGTGGAAAGCATATACAAATAGTATATAAAATCACAGTTTCATGTGCATGCCTATTGGAGACATGGATGAATATACAGTATGAAGATGCGAAGAAATCAGAGACATGAGGAACGTTGATGTTTGTTATAACCAGATTGTGTACAGCACAAACATATACTACCTTATATCCATTATGATAAGCATGGACATAAATCAGGTCTATGGTAATATAATTGTCAACATAAACTTTGACAATTAAGTATGCTGACAAAACCCTCTAAACTATTTTATCCAAATTTGGATAAAAACATTGGACAATGTAAAAGAAAACACTAAAGTCATAGAAAAACTATATCCCTCCCCATGGATGAAAATGTCAAGTATTCTCAATTTCTTCATTAATTAACCATTTAAACCCAATTGACCTGGATCCCCTCCTTTTGTCCCTCTAGCACATTAGTGCTCAATCTTTCAGGCCACAAATCCCCAAAAATGTGAAGTGGGGACCCCCCACCCTGACAAGCACTGGGAAATGTAGGAGTTGTGGCTGTACATTTAGTTTGACTCGGATCCACAGATAATAATAATAAAAAAAGTTGATCTACATGATCTTTTTTATAGTTCATATAGTTTTATAGTTTGTTGACGACCACGAAGAGTGTGGTGAAATCTGGAGAGACAGAGGATGGCTGACAGAGACGGCGACCCAGGGTGGAGAGGGTTGGCAGCCCAAACCATGTCTTCCGTGAGGAAAACCTTTTTCCATCAAGGCAGAGTGAGATGTTTGTGCCCAGCAGCAACGACAACGACGCAACGCACAGAAAAGCCTCTACTTCTGGTCAGACGAGGGAGGAGCCAGGCCTGGAGCCAAACCACAGTGCCTAGACCAACACCAGCTGCAACATCTAAACTAACCTGGCATCGGCCGGACTGATGGTGTGGATTCATATATTCCAAGTGCATCGGTTGATGTTTTATTGGCTGTTGATTACTTTTGACAGATGACATTTTTATTTCAGAGGTGTTAGAAAGGTCCTAACATTTTCACTTTAGAAATGTGCAGATACCCTGTATACACAGGGTATACACTATACTGTATGTTGGTTTGTTTGCAGTTGAGTGAGAAAACAATGTTGCACATTAAGGTAATCATCTGGGGACCGCCCAAAATCCGTTGGGGACCCCACTGGGGGTCCCGAACCACAGGTTGAGAACCACTACTCTAGTACACTAAATTGCTTCGCTGAAAATAGGCATCTACAAGCCACAGCACATTGCAATGTTGTGAGCTTGTGGATCAGCTATAAACTACTCACCATCGTGAGCTTGGAACTGCAGCAGTATACTAAGGTTGCCAACGGTTACCAGGAGGGACTGGCTTCCGACCCGGCAACAGTCTGTCTCCTTGGAAACGGAAAACTGAATCACGGACACCCCATCACCTATAAAGACATATTTTTTATCATTTGAAAGATGTTTAATATTACAAACACTTTATAGCAAGGCAAGAAAGTCAAGAGCAAGAAGGCTGAAAGTATTTGATGAAGTGTCTCTGAACAGTTTGTGTGAACTGTGTGTGTGTGTGTGTGTGTGTGTGTGTGTGTGTGTGTGGGGGGGGGGGGGGGTTTAAGGGTTAGGATCAGCGTCATGCCTGATTTATACTTGTATGCCGGTGTCGCACAAGGGAAAAAAGCAGATCTACAGGCTCATAACGTCACCTTATGTGCATGAAATAAAAGACACAATTGTTTGTGTAAGAGTGTGTGTTTCCTATACCAGCAAAGCAGCGACATCCAACAAAAAGAAGAAACAGACACGTGTGCATACACACACACACGCACACACGCACGCGCACACACACGCACGCGCACGCACACGCACGCACGCACGCACGCACGCACGCACACACACACACACACACACACACACACACACAGGATCAGGGAGTTCTATGGGGCAGGTCAAGCAACAGAGGGGGTGAGGTATGCATGTGCTGCAGGAAGTAGGAAAGTGTCATGCATCTGTGCACATAACAAACATTATGCTGCATGTGGACACACACACGCACGCACGCACGCACGCACGCACGCACGCACGCACGCACGCACGCACGCACGCACGCACGCACGCACACACACACACACACACACACACACACACACACACACACACACACACACACACACACACACACGGCTCATTGACAGAGTATCAGGGGGGAGAAAAAATTGGGGAAATAAAGCGTCTGTGTGAACATACCGCAGCAGTAATAATACAGAAGACTGAAAACAGCACAGTACAATCCTTAGTGATGCTTACGGGTTCGAACCGAACCGGGAACCTTCCGATTCCCAAGCAGCTCCTGAACCACTGCCGCCCGTGTGTGTGTGTGTGTGTGTGTGCATGCATGCCTGCGTTCATGCATGCATGCGTGTGTGAGTATATCAGTGGTGGAAAGTAACCAATAGATACATTTACTCAAGTACTGCACTTAAAATGTTGAGGTACTTTTACTTTCCTGGAGTATTTCCAATTTTCAATATTTTATACTTCTACTCCGCTACACCCCCGAGACAAATATTGTACTTTTACTCCGCTTTTGTTACTTAGTAGTTACTTAGTAGTTACTTTGTCGATTTTTATTATTATTAGAAAACATACATTAACCACTTCTGCCCTACTTAAACATTGGCTATTTGAAAATAGCCGATCTGATATTTTTATTTTGTAACCCTATTTTTTCACCCAGTGCCATTGCCTAAGCTTGTAATCCTAGGCGCTACTCTCCCTCTGCCAGCCTGGGGAGAGCCCCGAACTGAGCTCATGCTTCCTTCAACGCAGGAGGAGTTAGCAGACCGCTTCTTATCACCTGACAGGGTGGAGTTTCCCCGGTAGGACGTACTGTAGCGTGTGGAAGGAACACGTTATTCCAACCAGTTCCTCAGACGTGTGTGTGTGTGTGTGTGTGTGTGTGTGTGTGTGTGTGTGTGTGTGTGTGTGTGTGTGTGTGTGTGTGTGTGTGTGTGTGTGTGTGTGTGTGTGTGTGTGTGTGTGTGTGTATGTGTATATCTACCATCCTGTAAGGTGAGGTGTTGAGCCTCTGCTGGTCCTGTGCTGAGGAGTAAATATAACTCCTGGTCTCCTCTCTGTCTGCACACCTTCACCTGCTCCTCATCACTTCTCACCTCCTTGTTCATGATCTCCTTCCATCCAGTGCAGCAGTGGTAGAAAGAAACTAAGTACATTTACTCCAGTACTGTACTTAAGTACACTTTTGGGGCACTTTTACTTTACTGGAGTATTTCCAATTTTCAATACTTTTACTTACTCCACTACATCTCGAGGGCAAACTTGTGAAATGGGACCTTCTGCATAATGAGTGCTTTTACTTTTGGTACTTGAAGTATATTTTGATTTCAATACTTCTGTACTTTTACTCAAGTACATTTGAACACCAGACTTTCATTTGTAACAAAGTATTTCTATATTGATACTTTAACTTAAGTAAAAAATGTGAGCACTTTTTCCACCACTACAGTACAGTATATATATCCCGTGTTAGATAATAACTACTGAAACCCTAAGTGTACAAATTCTGGGACATGATATTAGGCCAACGTTCTTTGTGAGCTTGTAGATCTACTATTTTTGGCAAAGAGGCTCTAGCTCTCTGAGAGAATGTAGGGGGAATGGATGATTAAGGGCACAGCCACACACACACAGTAGGTGTGACTTTGCCCTAACCCCTGCACCACCACACCAACCACCATTAAAAGAAAATAGATCAAATAAATAATAAAAAACGATAATACTGCTAATCATAAAGAATTATCATAATCATATATACATCAAAGATAAATACAATTAAGAGTATACATGTTAAGTCACATTTTGTTCTGTCATGTCATCTGTTGCAACATCATCTTGTGTCATGTCACTTTTTATCATATCATTTCACGACCATGTCACGCATCATGTCATAACATAGCAGAACAGATCATAATTATGTCCCTCTTGTGGTCAGGTCATATCAAGTCAGGTCATAGATACACATCAATCATAATCACATCGGTTCGTTCAGAATTAAATTCCACAGCTACTACAAAATGTAAATAACTTAAATCAGTCCACCTGTTTATTATCCTGTTTGTCTGCTTCCTACCTGATCATCCTGCAGAGTGTAGACCTTCACAGACAGCTTCTCTGCTTGCTTTTCCATTTTCCTGTCTAGAGAAACTTGGGGCAGGTTTTGACTGTTCTCTCACTGAGAGAGAGAGAGAGAGAGAGAGAGAGAGAGAGAGAGAGAGAGAGAGAGAGAGAGAGAGAGAGAGAGATGACGGAAAAGGAGGAGAGAGAGAGAGTAGAGGGATGGGGAAGGAGGAGAAAGGGGAGGAGAGAAATTAGACCAGGCTGTAGGGGAGCTGAAGAAACGGCAGTGAAACAGTTCCCCCTTTCTGTCCAAAACCACACCGCTGGGAGCTCTGTCATGACTCATGATATGTGCTGCTTTCAGCAGAGTTTTATTTCATTTTGTGCAGGATTTATTTATGTATTCATTGTATCTGTATGACGAAACCAGAGGCAAATTCCCACAAGGCCAATAAGGTGTTGGTATTCTATTTTATTCAAAGTAAGCAAGGAAGCCTTGCCTAGCCACGTGGCCCATAGCAGGAGCCTATCTCCTGTTTCTGTATATACAGTATCTACATCCCTCAGCCATAATGTACAAGTACACCCCATGCATGGACATGACGCTAGTATGTGTATATGCCACAGGGACTTACACTCAATCCAACCCTAGATGTTGAGTGCCAAGCAAGGAGGCACTCATTGAGTGATTTGGGTCCCATTTTATAGCCTTTGGTTTGATGATCCGGCCAGGGAATCAAGCCCTGATCTCCCAATCTCAGGGCGGACGTGTTGGCCTTTCCTCTGTCTTTCTGGCATCTCTTGTGACTGGTGGGGAGAGACTAATAGACATCTGCTATACCGACTCTTAGCGGTCTCCCCTCCCCAGCCTGCTTGACTGGTGTCACTTCAAGTTAATTGTATTTATAGATGCAAGATTGAAGAAGATGTATTTGTCACACTTATACAAGTGTATGTGCAGTGAAATGTTGGTGTGGCACACTCAAACTGTGCTAACAAACATTATGTCCAACATACTGTATATCATAATATCATATCATTATATACAAAAATATAATAAGTATGTCTAACCTTGCCACGGTAGGCCCTATGAGTAAACATTTAGCAGCAATAAGTAATACAATCTAAGCATGTGGAGGGTGTCAGTGTGTACAGTGTAAGTGTCACCAGGCTTTCCATAGGTTACCTGGAACGCCTGGCTTCTCAGTGCTTTAGTGTTTACCTGTCAAAACATCTGCTGTGAAAATTACTTCTATCCAGTTTAGTCTAGTCTAGTGGACAAACTCCACTCTACATATGGGGGGCATTATTTTATATCAATGCAGAAGTGAATTGATTTATTGAGATACAACTCTCCACACAATAAAATAATCAGTGTAAATGTATCAATTGGTAACTGAGAGTGTACAATCCATTTGAGAGTACATCCATTAGCAGTCTCGCGTGGCCAGACAACTATTACACAATCACTGAATGCTATATAGCATGTGTCATGTCATATATATAGATAGTCGTATGACCGGAAGCATTTGAAAATTGTGGGAGGCAACAGTCTGGCCACGTGAGACTAATCCATTATAACCCTATGAGTGTAGTCTACAAATGTAACCAAATGGTTTTACAATTGCTAATTTACATAGTTAAATGAATATTGAAGTTAGCTTTTACTGTGTAAAATGACCTGTGAGATGCCTGAACGCCCAATTCAAAGGCAAAACAATTACCATTACGCCTAACCTTGCGTCACCAGGCTTTTCGCACTACCTGGTTTCCATTCCTTCAAAACAAGTGCCATCCGGTCTAGAGGCCGCCTACTCGATATTTGTATCCGGTCATTCAACCCACACAATTAAGCACTCACGCAGGCCGTTTCCGTATCCGTTGATTATCTCTAGGCCGGAAGTGCAAAACACAGATGGCAACTTCAGACCACGCCCTACAGGATACGTGATTGGTCCGGCGTGGCTGACGTCAGTCACAGACACAAACCCCGCTAGCTAGCAGTGCAGACAGACAGAGACAGACTGAAGTCAAACAGAGACAACAACAAGACGTTGTAATAAGCAAAACAACATCCATAAACATAAATATCTCTGGTACATATAGCTGCGAAGTGGACCATGGTCGGGGTGAAGGTCATTGCGGCGGACGCGGACTTCCAGCCGGAGCTGGCGGCCTCCGGTTCCAGGCTCACCGTAGTCAAGTTCACCATGGCCGGGTAAGAAGACCCGGCCGCACCGCCGCTCTCTGCTGCCAGGCCCCGCCGCTAGCCCTTAGCTTAGCTTAGCTTAGCATTAACCCGATTCATTGTAACCAGCAGGCTAGCCGGGCTGGTGACAATGTGATAATTAGCAGCTAACTGCTAGCAACAACAACAGGACGTGTAGTACATGTTAACAGCGTGACTCAGACAATGAGTCTGCTGTATGTAAGTTAGCAGACACTTGGCATGTTTTTCTTACTAAGTGTTTTTTTTCCTTCAACTTAGTACGTTAACGTTAGCCGTTGGTTGGTAGCCACCCTGCTTGCCATGACTTAGCAATAACTTGCTCGTTTTCGTTGGCTTGCTTTTCTTTTCTGGGATCGTTTGCCAATAACTTAGGGAGGTACATAAATGTTATGTTTTATGTCTCTACAGGAGATCAGATTGCTTGTCCAGTGACTGTAGTGATGTATCATATTCACTGGACACCATAATTCGTCTGCCACTTCTTGGTATTTTATATTACAAGACATCTAGAGAGAAGGAACGTTTGAGATTGAACGTCATGACATATCAGTGATGTCAGGTTATTTGCCAAAGTGGCTGGTGGTGGCGTAGGTAAAATTGTCAACCACAGTCAAACGTGACAGTTTGGCAAATTGACTGGTGTCTAGTGAAAATGAACTGTTGATCTAGTAGGTATGTTAACTTGCAACCATACCAAAAACTCACACTGACAAGTCCACAATATATTAATCACTAGACAGTGTTGGCTGGAATCTGTACCATTATACAACTTTCCATTTTGTGTCATATTGTAGGGGTCCACCCATTTGTGGTTAATGAGGTGCACT
This sequence comes from Gymnoscopelus microlampas, assembly GCF_963454915.1. Classification (NCBI taxonomy): domain Eukaryota; kingdom Metazoa; phylum Chordata; class Actinopteri; order Myctophiformes; family Myctophidae; genus Gymnoscopelus; species Gymnoscopelus microlampas. The sequence goes on from NC_139958.1 coordinate 17,099,176, forward strand.
TACTGTATGCACTTTAGCTTTTGTCACCTGGTACAGAGATGGCAGCACTGTTGGCTTTATCCTTGGTTGCGCATTGTGTCTCGCACTGAAAATAGACGATCTATAGGTTAGGTTGTAAGCTTGTAGATCTGCTATTTTCAGTGTGAGACCTCAGCACGCAACTAAGTATACATCAGGGTTAAAGTGTCAAGTGTGAACGAACTGTGTTTAGATCAAATAAACAATGTCTAGCGAGAATGAACTATGTCATGAACCATGTCTAGTGAGAATGAACTGTGTACACTGTCTAATAAGTATGAACTGTGTCTAGTGTGAGAATGATCTGTGTTTTGTGGATGTCAAACATGATCAGGTTAATGACAGTGACACACTCTCTGTTTCCTCAGGTGTCGACCTTGTGTCAGAATAGCCCCGGCATTCAACATGCTGAGTAACAAGTATCCACAAGTCGTTTTTCTTGAAGTAGATGTCCATGTTTGCCAGGTGAGTGTTGCTCATCAGAATATGAATACATATTTTGCTTCGTTTGTATCTATTTAACTAATGTATTCACCCCCTATACTCCTTGTCTACCACACTTGTAATGTAATGTAATATTACTGCAAGATAGTGTAGTAATACCGTACAATGTATTATGCATCACATGACACCTAGTACTGCTGTATCATACAGGACCTCTAGTACTGCTGGTTCTATATCCTACAGGACCTTTAGTACTGCTGGTTTTCTATCCTACCAGGACCCTTAGTATTGTTGGATTTCTATCCTACCAGGACCCCTATTACCGCTGGTTTTATATCCTACAACTAGTACTGCTGGTTTTCTATTCCACCAGGACCTCTTGTACTGCTGGTTTTATATCCTACTCCTACATGTGTGAGCAGAGGGCATTGAGGCCACTGAATTAGTTCAGAATGTTGGATTATGCTATCATGCTGCTTGTTTACTATTTTAGATAGAGATGATAGTTATGTTTCTCACTTATAGACATATTTGTCATAAAGATGGATTGATGTGATAACGAATGTTCATGGCACTTTCTCCAACTTTGCAGTTAATAAGTCGCACTATACTATAGCATCTGATAAATGCTGCAGTTGTAATTGTGTGTGTAACTGTGTGAGACAGTGTGGTTGACATTGTGGTATAATATAATAAGTATTTGTACATAAATGGTTCAGAGTCAGACATGGGAACTGCAGCGGGTGGAATGATTGTTCAGCTAGTTCGTTCCAATGTCCTGGATATGAATCGCACATCTTCTCCTCTCTCCTCCTCGTCTCCAAGGCAACAGCAGCAGCCAACAACATCTCAGCCACGCCCACCTTCCTGTTCTTCCGGAATAGGGTCCGTGTGGATCAGTACCAGGGGGCAGATGCCTCGGGACTGGAAGAGAAGATCAAACAGCACGTTGAGAACGACCCGGGGAACAATGAGGACTCTGACATTCCAAAGGGATACGTGAGTTAACCTTTCAACCTGGCATCACTATGTTGGGCATGTTGTTTAACTTGTTTATAGGCAAAAAAAGTGAATACCGTCTTTTCCTTCCCAATTCCGATACCTGCAACTTGCATATCTGCTGATACAGAATACCGATCCGACACCAACGAACAATAGGAATAATAATTAAGTTTAGCCACAAGTTAGTAAAATAGTAATGTAAATAGTACAGTAAGAATATAGACCGGTGGGATTTCTGAAATATGTGATTGTTAGAGGCATTTGGGGGTAAAAGTCGGGAACCAGGCCATTTTACATAATTCAAGGGTGCTGAATCAGAAAAACACGGTTCCCAAGCAAAATTCTTAGTGCTTAACCTCCTAATTTGCATATCAAAATGGCTGCCGATTTTGAAGTATTTCTTAAACAACTCTATAACAAAGCAAGCAAATCTGACAAATAAAGTGTATATATTTATGTTCTGAGGGTCATACAATGTGTGGAAGATATTTGTAATGTAATAAATGTAAATAAATATGCAAATTAGAGGCCACCATTACATAAAATGATGTACCGTAGTACTCAAACGGTGCAAAAGGTGCATCCCCCTTATTTTGTTCCTAATTATCTGTATTTTTGCCATCCTTAGGACATCTAAAATACATACTTTTTCCCCATGCTAAATGTTTAGTTTTTGACCTTCTAATCTGCATATTTGAATGGCTGCCAAATTGGCAAATTCGCACCTTTATCTTCAATAACTCTGTGGCCAGGCAAGCAAAATTGACAAATGAAGTGTCTATATACATTTTCTACAATGTGAGTAAAGAATTTGTAAGTAATATAATATGATAATATAATATAATATAATAATCAGCCTACTCCGAAATATGCAAAATAGCGGCCCCCATAACAGATAACGGTTTAGTACTCTAAAGATACTGTATTGGCCATTGTTGAACGAGAGTCTAGACACTAGACCACATTCATACAAGGAGGTTGATCATCACTCCGTTGCTGACATGCACACATGGCTGTGCATCGTAACCCAGATTTCCGGCATTTGCAACGACGTGTTGTGCATTGCTTATGGCATGCACATGAAATCATTTCTATAGGCTATACTAGCATGGAACAGGTTGGACTAGGCTAGAGTAGGTTGTACTAGACTCTAATACTCTCTATTAGGCTTTACTAGTCCCTTGTCAGCCCTGTAGATACTCAGACCATAGGGACTAACCACTGTGTACACAGGCCATAGCTTGTGTGTGCACGAGCAATAGTTTTGCATGAACCTTTGTAGACCATAGTACAGATCTGCCTTGTACAGCCTAATATAGCCTAGTACAGCCTAGCAAAGCCTACTAGAGATTAAAAAATCACACCCTGTGTGAAGGTAGCGGCGCCTTTGATACATTTTGTCATTGATATGTGTTTATAATGTGTTTATAGCCATGTGTCGCGTGAAGCTTGACCAATCACTTTGTTGACGCACCTGACCAATCAGAACGTTGACGCACACGGACAAAGTCAGGTATAGAGCGGCTAGAGCCGCTAAAAAGCCTATTAGAGACCAGTAGAGTCTAGGACTGTACAGCCTAGTACATCCAAGACTAGTCCAGCCTTTTGGGAGAACAGACTAGGGGAGGGTGGTATAGGCTATACTAGCATGGAACAGGCCGGACTAGGCTAGACTAGGTTGTAATAGGCTGTACTAGACTCTAATAGGCTCTATTAGGCTGTACTAGGCTCTTGTCCGCCCTGTAGATCCTCAACCCATAGGGACTAACCACTGTGTACACGGGCAATAGCTTGTGTGTGCACAAGAAATAGTTTTGCATGAACATATGTAGGCCAAAGTAAAGTACTGCCTTCTATAGCCTAATAGAGCCCAGTAAAGCCTAGCAACGGCTGCTAGAGCTGAAAGCAGACCATTAGAGCCCAGCAGAGACTAGTACAGTAAAACCTAGTACACCCAGGTCTAGCCTAGTCCAGCCTGGTGGGAGAACATAATAGGGGAGGGGGTACCAGGCTATGCTAGGACTGATAAGGCTGGACTAGGATAGATGAGGCTGTACTAGGCTGTACTAGACTCTAATAGGCTATATTAGGCTGTACTATGCTCTTGTCAGCCCTGTAGATCCTCAACCCATAGGGACTAACCACTGTGTACACGGGCAATAGCTTGTGTGTGCACGAGCAATAGTTTTGCATGAACCTTTGTAGACCATAGTACAGATCTGCCTTGCACAGCCTAATAGAGCCTAGTACAGCCTAGCACAGCCTACTAGAGCTTAAAACAGCCTATTATAGACCAGTAGAGTCTAGTATAGTACAACCTACAGTAGTACACCCATGACTAGTCCAGCCTTTTGGGAGAACAGAATAGGGGAGGGGGTACAAGGCTATGCTAGGACTGATAAGGCTGGACTAGGATAGATTAGGATGTACAAGACTATACTAGGCTCTATTAGGCTGTGCTAGGCTCTTGTCAGCCCTGTAGATACTCAGACCATTGGGACTAACCACTGTGAACACGGGCAATAGCTTGTGTGTGCACGATCAATAGTTTTGCATGAACCTTTGTAGACCATAGTACAGATCTGCCTTGTACAGCCTAATATAGCATTGTACAGACCAGCACAGCCTACTGGAATTTAAAACAGTCTATTAGAGACCAGTAGAGACTACAACATCAAAGCCTAGTACACCCAGGTCTAGCCTAGTCCAGCCTTTTGATGGAACAGACTAGGGGACGGCGATATAGGCTATACTAGCATGGAACAGACTGGACTAGTTAAGACTAGGTTGTACTAGGCTCTATTAGGTTGAACTAGGCTGTGCTAGTCCCTTGTCAGCCCTGTAGATACTCAGACCATTGGGATTAACCACTGTGTACACGGGCAATAGTTTGTGTGTGCACCACCAATAGTTTTGCATGAACATGTGTAGGCCAAAGTAAAGTACTGCCTTCTATAGCCTAATAAAGCCAAGTACAGCCTAGCAAAGCCTGCTAGAGCTGAAAACAGACTATTAGAGCCCAGCAGAGTCTAGTACAGTAAAGCCTAGTACACCCAGGTCTAGCCTAGTCCTAGGACTAGGCAGTAATAGGCTGGACTAGGCTGTACTAGGCAGGGCCCATCGGGGGTGGGGGGGGGACACAAGCCTGTATGGCAATCAACTGAAAAGTTAGGCTACATAGCTTAAACAATTTCAGCCTTTCCCTGTTGGCCGTCTAAGCGCATCTAGGAAGTTTCATAGGTTTTCGATGCTGGGAATTGGAGTTATGGCTGTTTAAAGCCCAGCCAATAGGAACACAGAGGGGCGGGGCTTAATACATTTCAGCTAGTCCCTGTTGGCCGTCTAAGTGTACCTATAGCCATCCCCATCCCACTCTATATAGTTGTGTTGAAAGTAGTTTGTGTTCAGTTATCAGTACCAGTTCTGTGGCTCTAACTCATTCTGGGGGTGAGTTATACATGGGGGCAATTTATTTTTTGGTCATCAGGGGCCAAATGTACCAGGATTTTTCCATGATCTAAATATGTATTTTAGATGTCTTAAGGATGGTAAAAATACAGATAAGTAGAAATAAAATAAAATAAGGGGGATGCGGATGAATCACTTTAAGTATGAAACCGTTTTCTGTAATAGTGGCCTCTAATTTGCATATTTATTTACATTATTTACATTTATTTACATATATTACATTATAAATACCTTCCACACATTGTCTGACCCTCAGAATATAAATATATACACTTTATTTGTCAGATTTGATTGCTTTGTTATAGAGTTATTTAAGAAATACTTCAAAATCGGCAGCCATTTTGATATGCAAATTAGGAGGTTAAGCACTAAGAATTTTGCTTGGGAACCGTGTTTTTCTGATTCAGCACCCTTGAATTATGTAAAATGGCCTTGTTCCCAACTTTTACCCCCAAATGCCTCTAACCTCCTTATAGAAGGCCTTTTTTCTGAAATCCCTCCTGTCTAATATAAAACAGTAGTGCAACATCAACTGAAACAATCAAAATATTATTTATTTCTGTAAATGAAATATTGTCGTAATAAATTATGTGGTATCGGATTGTCATAGACTGGAATAGTCGCCGATACAGATACCGGCATTTTGGGCAGTATCAACCAGAGCACGTGAGCGGAGCGGAGCGGGTGGAAATGCCGCTCGGCGCTCCAGGGGGCTGGTTTCACGCTCGCTATTCGCTCACGTCGACTCCCCCCGCGCTCCACTCCCCGTCGCTCACGTTGATTTGCGCACCTCTCGCTCCATGCTCCGCTCAAACCGGGTCGCTCAACAGTAAAAAAAAGAAAAGAAAAAGAAAGTAGAAATTCGGTGCGCTATGCACTGCTGGATGTCTGTGTGTCCCTGAGTCCGTGCGACCGGGCATGCTCAAACATTCGGTCCGCGGCCCCCGCGAGGGCGGCGGTCCTCGCTCTGAGTAGCGCTCCAACCTTTTTATAAACCAGCTCCGCGCTCACGTCAAAATCGCGTCGCTCCGCTCCGCTCACATGCTCTGGTATCAACAGCTTTTCTGATACTGGTATCGGTATCAGAACAACTCTACAAAAAAGGATTACGTGCAGTCAGTGGAGCTAGTCATGGCTGAAATTTAAGGTTGAAATGAAGAGCATATAAATTCCCCTTTTGGGATGTTTTCAAGAAAATAGATAAACAAATGGTCAATGCAACATGCAGAAATGTAAACAAGTGCACATGGCACAGTTAAAAAACAACATATGGGAAGAAGGTCTATGATGTCATAACGATACAGTGTAGGCAACAGCCTTCTACCCAGAGAGGACAGACCCCCGGACCCCCCTAGAGACAGGATAGACACCTGAATCTCTCTTGTCTTGCGGGTCTGTCTTTTTCCACCCCTACACCAAAATTCTGGAATATGGAATTATAAAATAAATTGGTAAGATTTATGATTCAGACATCATGCCTCAAAAATTGTCATAACTTTAAAAAACTGAAAAAACACTGAGTTTGTTTCTGATGTCGTTTCTTTCAGATGGACCTGATGCCTTTTGTCAACAAAGCTGGCTGTGAGTGTCTCAATGAGAGTGACGACTGTGGTTTTGATAACTGTTTAAACAAAGAATCCTCGTATCTGGAATCTGACTGCGATGAACAAGTAAGTACTACAGCTGTTAATGCTATTACTTCTGCTAATGCTAAGTACTGCCGTGACTGCTACTGTGCAGGCTCTACTCTTACTACTACAGTACTAATACTATTATAATTACTACTATTAATTATTTTAATGTTGCTGCTCTTACAACTACTACTATTGCTATTACCGTTACTGTTGTCACTGCTACAGCTACTACTACTACTACTGTATTACTCTACACAGCGGTGGCCATGTGTAGAGGCTACAGACACTCCCCTTGGTATTTGAACTTGTTTTAAGATAGATGGTGCAGTAGTTGATGGAGAGAGATGGAGATTTGTGGGGGCGTTTATCTTGAGGACAGGGAGTTAACAAGCGTGACTACATAGATGGTGTACTGACCCACTGCACTTACTGCTGGGACTGTACCACATGTTTGATATTGTCCCACTATGTCTGTTCTAGTTGCTGATAACCATCGCCTTCAACCAGCCCGTAAAACTCTTTTCTATGAAACTACAAGCGCCAGACTTTGGTAAGTTGAATTCTGCTCCAGAGCTGCACAATTATAAAGAATGATCAAATATTATAAATGAAAGAGATAGGCAAGATAAACGTATATACTGCAATCATCCAGGCATTCATCGTTAACCAAGGTTAGCGTTATGCCAGCTGATAAGCCAGCCCTCAATTGGATTGCGGATGCAATAACAGATTATTTCTCGTCCCTCCGTCTCTCTCTCTATCTCTCTAGCTCAGGCTCCTAAGATAGTCAAGATTTTCATCAACCTTCCTCGGTCGATGGACTTTGACGATGCTGAGCGAAGCGAGGCCACACAGGCTCTGGACCTGTCAGAGGACGACCTTAAAGATGATGGTCTCATTCCACTGCGCTACGTCAAGTTCCAGAATGTACAGAGTGTCACGGTAAGGACTGCTGTGATTGATTGCTTTGAGCGTAGTAGTGTTTTTTGTTTTGCGGGTTGTGCTGGGCATTCCCCAGTGACAAACTGTACAAGACTGTGGTTGTACTGGGCATTCCCCAGTGACAAACTGGACAAGACTGTTGTTGTTCTGGGCAGCTTACCCGTTTAAAGGACCACTACACTGACCAAGCCAAATGGTTAACTCGCTCCCATATATTTCGTTCATGACTCAACACCAACAAACAAAGAGATCTATTTAGAAAATTGCAGGGGTGCTCCTTTAAGTGTGAAACCGTGAGGTTCTTCAGTCAACTTTGCAGCACTACTGCCGTAAAAATGTAATGATGTTGTTAGTAGGAATAAACACAGAAGCACCCGGAAGGAAGTTGAACTGAAAACGGCAGGAGTCTTTTTACCGAATGGCTTCCCAGATTGACTTGAATTGACATAAAATGTTTTATGCAAGTGACTGATTCTCTTGACTTTGGTGGTGTCATGGTCTAATGCTGACATCTAGTGGTAGAAAAATACAGCTACAGTACCTGTTTCAGCATTCACACAGACACACTACACCAGGGGTCTTCAACAGGGGGTCCGGGACCCCTAGGGCGTCCTCAGAGTTACTACAGGGGGTCCGCCAAATCTTTGTGTGATATGATTTTTTTTACCGTAACCACTTGAACCCTAGCATTCCTTTTTCTGATGAGAACTTTAGCCAAAAAATAGCCGATCTACAAGCTTAAAACGCCTCGCACTGCGAGGCGTTGTGAGCTTGTAGATCGGCTATTTTTTGGCAAAGAGGTGTTTGGTGGAGAGGGAAAAAAGAGCAGACCAAGTAAACAAAAAAAGTTGAATCTGAAACACAATTTTTATACAATATAGAGTAGGGGGTCCCTGCTTCATCCCTCTCTCAGCTAGGGGGTCCTTGTCCTGAAAACGTTGAAGACCCCTGCACTACACATACCTCCGCCAGTCTGGGGTCAGTTCTGCTACACTGTCTCCCTCTCAGCTTTCCTCCGGTCTGTCTCTCCTACAGTAAGAGGAGAGAGATAGACATACAGAGAGATATCATTTCTCCATAAAAGTCTTCATTGTAATGTTTTTTTTTTTTACCATAGCAGTATGTTTATTTTCTGTCTCCTCAGATGTTTGTGAAATCCAACCAGGGTGATGAAGAGACAACAAAAATAAAGTACCTGACGTTCATAGGGACTCCTGTACAGGCCACCAATATGAACGACTTCAAACGGGTAGGTGTCTTACGTTTGTCAATCTTTTATTGAACCCTTTGCCTTGATATTAAAGCTGCAATTATTAACAGAACTTATTTGTAACGAATAAAACATCATTTCAATCAATCTGAATGGTAGAGTATGTCAATACAATTTGTTTGAATGGCTTGGTTGAATGCTTGATTCTGATTGGTCAATCACTGAATTCAGCGGTCTGTTGTTTTTGAATAACGACCGCTGAACTCAATAGCAGACCGTTGTCTAATCAATATATCAATCTGCGTCACTTGATTTTGTGCCGTATCCAACATGGCAGCTATGTAAATAATCACACAAAGTCATTTTGGCTATTTTTGAAAATAGATATGTACCTTTAATATATATATATATATATATATATATATATTACATTGATTATAGTTCAATTAAATGTTGCACCCCTAATTCACATCTGCATGATCTTTCTCTTCAAATCTAGGTTGTCGGGAAGAAAGGAGAGAGTCACTGAGTGGAGGGAGGAGAGAGAGAGATGTAGAGAAGCGATGGTGGAGGTGACAGCGAAGGCTGTTTTGCTGTAGATGTTCCTCCAAGGACTCCCATCTCTGCCAACACTGGAACATTGGCTCTGTAACAGACAGTGGGTCCTCATCTCCAGCTGTTCTTCAACATGCTCCAAATGAATTGTCCATCTGTTGAGCTTCTCATTCTGAAAATAATTTGTATTGTTGTTCAGATGGAGGAAAGAAAGAAAAGAAAAAGAAACTCTGTAAATAAACAATCCTTTCTCAAAGGCCAGTGTGTCGGGTCTTGTTTCTATAACAGTTGTAACAGTAGTAGTGCCAAAAGTAGTGGTAATAAAAGTATCATATAACTTGTTTAACTTGTATTATTAACTCTTTCACTGCCAGACTTATTTCTGGCTGCGTGCACCCAATGCCAGCAATTTTTCGATTTTCTTACCTTTTGAAGTAGTCGCAGCATATTTATCTCCAGTATGATCGATCCCCTGATGGTTGCTAATCACAGAGGGTTTCACTGTGCTTCCGCGAAAAGAAAAAAAATATCATCGCGACCTCCCGTTTTATACACCTTTGCAAATATCATGTCTCGGACAAAAATACATAGTAAAAAAAACGTTTTTCAGGCCCCTTAGCTGAGAGAGGGAGACAAAGCAGGGGCCGCCACTACAGTACATTGTGTAGAATTGTGTTACAGATTATTATTATTTTTTTTCTTTTTAAGAAGGCCTTCAATACAGCTTGATAAGGTAGCTCATCACTCCTTGTCTCATCATCATATTTAACTGCTTGTCTCATCAATATCTGTTGACTGAGACTATGTGAGACTAGTTTGGAGGTATTCCACAGGTTTTTAGTTTTAAGTGACTATGGGTTGCCTCCATGTGATCTCCCAGCTTTGATGGCTTCATAGATTTGTTTTATTTGTTTTGTTTATTTACACATGTTTCATAATGATGTGTTGGATTCATGTTATTGTGTATTTTGAGACATTTAAATCTATAAAAAAAAGGAACCTGAAAGGTTTTCCGACCATGAACATTTGACGACCCCCCTGCAGTAACTCTGAGGACCCCCTGGGAGTCATATGACAGACCCCTGATCCAGAGGGTTTACGTGGTTAAGAAATGTAATAATGGCAGTAATTAAAGTAGCTAACTAGCTGTAGTATCAGCAATAGTAAAATGTTTTAAGTGCCAATCTGTAAGATCTATGTCCTATGATCAGGATTCAAACCCTGGTCTCCTGTGCAAGGGCTGACATTTATACTGCTGATTAAGACAGAATGCCCACTCGTGCAGGGCAGATATTGTGCTTTGAGCTTTAGGAAATATCTTTTGTCATCCATCCAGTTGATCTAAATGTCTCAATAGAAGAGCAGTGAGGCCACCTCCAGCCACCACAGCTGTGTTGGCTATATGGTATTATCACACAGCTAGGTTGAATGCTCAATTCTAATTGGTCAGTCACAGCATTCAGCTGTCTGTCTTTTCTTGACAGTAGGACAGCTGTTGGGGAGAAAGCTGAGAGGGAGACAGTGTTTATTTTATTTCTGTCATAATCTTAACATAACAGTGGAGGCAACAAGATAATTATTGGCTGAAATGGAATGGCCTGAAGCCGAAGCTATTTAACACATCAGCAGAAAAAAAACATAAAAAAACAACATTTCAGCGAAACTTCAAATATTACACAGCAAAGACGTCAGCAAAGACGAAACAAATGACAACATTGCATCAAATAAGAAGAAACAATATAAAATGTATACAAAGCAGAACATGAACTGTAACTTTCTCTCTCTCTCTCTCTCTCTCTCTCTCTCTCTCTCTCTCTCTCTATATATATATATATATATATATATAGTATATATATATGTATATACGTACACGTATGTTTGCTCATTTTCTTTCTATTATACCATATACTAATTATATTATAACAACCACATAATTTCACCAGTAGTATGTATACAATCACAATTAAATAACAGTTATTACGTGATTGTTTCATAATTATAAGATATTAATACTTTTATATAATTTTAATAACATAATATATGCATACCCATCTGTGGACGTGTCATACCCATCTGTGGACATATTCATTTTGAGCAGTATACTTCATGATATTGATGCTACAGTACATCTTTTTTTAATTTGCCAATTCCCCTGAGTTCGTACTGGCTCTTGGTTTGAACAGCACCTGTATACAGTTTGGAAGTGTTTTTTTGTGTGCCTTGTACATTATCAAAAAATATTCAAATTTTAGAGTGAGGTTATTGATAAATAGTGAGTTTGTTGTTGGATAATAATCTGTTTGGTAAAACATTTTTATTGCTTTCTTTTCTGGCATGAAAACTGGTTTAATGGTCGTTTTATATGTATTTCCAAACAGTAAGTTTGGTGTGGTAATATTAAAGAGCAGAACAGTATGTAAAATGACATTTTTGTCAATGATCCCTTGCATTGTCGTGTAGGAGAGACAGATGGTAGGAAAGCTGAGAGGGGGACAGCGTAGGAGAGACAGACAGTAGGAAAGCTGAGAGGGGGACAGACGTAGGAGAGACAGACAGTAGGAAAGCTGAGAGGGGGACAGCGTAGGAGAGACAGACAGTAGGAAAGCTGAGAGGGAGACAGCGGATGAGAGACAGACAGTAGGAAAGCTGAGAGGGAGACAGCGTAGGAGACATACAAGAGAGAAGGCCTTGCCCAGTGATCTCAAACCATTAGGAAATTCATTTGGAAATCCATTGACAAGCATCCTCCTAAACACTAAACCATTGAAATGAGCCTGCCTCTTTCAGTGCCTCTTCCTGGTGTGAGTGCTGGTGTGTGTGTGTGTGTGTGTGTGTGTGTGTGTGTGTGTGTGTGTGTGTGTGTGTGTGTGTGTGTGTGTGTGTGTGTGTGTGTGTGTGTGTGTGTGTGTGTGTGTGTGTGTGTGTGTGTGTGTGTGTGTGTGTGTGTGTGTAGGTGTGAGCATGGGTGTGTGGGGGGGACGCTAGGGATTTGAGAACAGATGGTGGAGAGTGGCACCATACTTTTAATTTTAGGATTAGGTTGAGTTTATTCACACAAATGATACAAACACTGGAGCAGAATACAAACAGTACATTGCAACATTGTCACCATTTACATTTAACTCCCTAACAGGAGGATAAATAACATACTTATTATTCTGTGCAGTTAAAGCGCGATGGAGCTAATGTAAAATTGAGTGAGTGTGTGTGTGTGTGTGTGTGTGTGTGTGTGTGTGTGTGTGTGTGTGTGTGTGTGTGTGTGTGTGTGTGTGTGTGTGTGTGTGTGTGTGTGTGTGTGTGTGTGTGTGTGTGTGTGTGTGAGAGACAAGAAACAAAGATACAAATGTACATTTCATTTGACATAACCTGCATAACATGTAGTGGAGTAGAAGTATCGCAAAATGGAGAAAGTAAATGTACCTCAAAATTGTACATGTAAATGTACATAGTGACTGGCATCGATCAACATAGCAAGGCTGCAACATTTAATACCAAACACAGACAGTTGGTGGTGCTAAAGCACCATGGGGACAGTCGCTTCTCTAAATCCATTCCAGATGATTTCTGCTTTCAATCAAACGCATTTTTTCATTACAGGCTCGGAAATGAAAGATGCCAGGTCAGATGTTCTGAAATTAAATAGCTGTATAGAGATTTAATCAGTGGGAACTCACCATATTCAGCTATTTCACCTGTTTGGGTAAATTAAAAGCTTTCTGCATGTTTTCATGATGCAGTTATAGTGTGTATAGGTGCAGGTTCCATAATTACATTAACACAATCAGCTATACAAATACAATGATACATTTCACAGACAATATAAGTATATAGAGAGAAAATAGTATAGACAGATCAATAATCTTTCAATGAACCTACAGTAAAGGTTACTCAGAGGCCAATCTGGGAACCCATTTGGTTCAGAATAAATGTGTCCCTTTGTTTTTGCCTCTAGGGGCACCACCTCATCTTTTGTATAGAAACAGGAACTCGGTTTGGTTCCTCCTCTTAAAGGTACTTTTCCATTACGGTAGCGCGCCATGCCATAGTTCACTTCCTCCCGGGTGCTTCTGTGTTTATTTCTACTAACAACAACATTACATGTTTAGGGCAGTAGTGCTGCCAGATTAGCAGAATCTGTCTGTAGAGATTACGCAGAGCCAAGCAGCTGATCATCCAATAGTGATTAAAAATTGTTTAATAATTATCTGTACATATACAATCCACAAATGTTAGACACACACGACACGCGCGCACGCACGCACGCACGCACTCACACACACACACACACACACACACACACACACACACACACACACACACACACACACACACACACACACACACACACACACACACACACACACACACACACACACACACACACACAGCATGATACTATCGTAAATGTCCTTGTAAAGATTCAGCATGGAATCTGCGATTGGAAACATCTCAACAATGGGGTTGGATCAGGATGTGTGACGTCTTAGAAAACCCAAACTGTGAGACAATTGCAGTTCTGTAGCCATACACAGCAGCTGTTATGAAAACACATTTTGTTCTCATAAAAGTGTGATGATGTAACAAGACTAGGGTCTAATAACAGCGTGGCCCTCCTCCCTGTGCAGGTGTGCAAGCAGCAGCAATGATATGTGCTAAATGTGCTTAGCAGGGTGAGGGGAGCTGTGATTGGAGTAGCAGCATCATCAGCTGAGCTGTGTAGTATAAAGGTGATTGGTCTGTTACTGGTTCTCAATGTTGACCACCAAGGGTTCCAAATGGACCCTTACGGGTCTGATTAACGGAAGGGCTTTAGGTACTGAAGCACAGGGCACCAACCTTGGGGGGGGGCACCAAACGGCGGGGAGAAAGTGAAAGAAGACTGAACTATAGCCGAAAAGTGTCGAAGGTGGAACCAAATGGATCGGTGTATGTATGTATACATATATACATACCGTACATATGTTACATACATACTGTATAGCAGTAGTGTCTCAGAGTCTCTGCCTGATGACCGAAACCCTAATATCTGCCCCAGCCAAGGGGATATCTTTTAGGCAGGTGATTAAGATGTTGGCTTTCCATGCGGGAGACCCGGGTTTGAATCCCGGGATTCACATTGCTGCCGTGACCCGGATCGGGTTTCCCTGTGGGGGATGAGTGTAGCAGTAGTGGCTCAGAGCCTCCGCCTGATGACCAAAACCCTAATATCTCCCCATGCAGCTCAAGAGGGAATTCCCCTTGTGGTTAAGATGTTCGCTTACCACGCGGGAGACCAGGGGTTCGAATCCCGGGCGTTACACACAAATACATGCATGTACATTTGTGATCAACAGAGGGGCCGTTAAAATGTACACTGCATACATACTGTTAATCTTGATGTATGAGAGCCTGAAATCAATGTGTTCAATATAAATCCAGTGCAGTTGCAGTATGTGTGTTATTGGCACGCTCTCTCAGTGTGTGTGTGTGTGTGTGTGTGTGTGTGTGTGTGTGTGTGTGTGTGTGTGTGTGTGTGTGTGTGTGTGTGTGTGTGTGTCAGATGTGTGTCGGCGGTGGTCTGGTCCCTGCAGCAGTGTTAGATAATAATATTTACAGAGTCTGGGGGATTGGAGAGGTTTTGAATAAATCCTATTTGTGTGAACCTGTAAGTGTTGAACGCCCTGAGCCCCCATCTGATACGCCTCTGAGATTAGGCAATAGTATTAAACACACGCACCCACTCACGCACAGGCGTGCACACAGATACAGTAGGCCTATGTAGATGCAGTACTCTATCTATCCCTCTCACATGCATGCACGCACACACACACACAGGCGTGCAAACAGATACAGTAGGCCTGTGTAGATGCAGTACTCTCTCTATCCCTCTCAAATACACGCACGCACGCACGGCGCACGCACGCACGCTCTCACACACACACACACACACACACACACACACACACACACACACACACACACACACACACACACACACACATGCAGGGGATGATGAGAGAGAGATGGAGAGGTGAATGAAAGGAGTAGTTCACCAAAAAATATACATTTATTTTTTGTTGCATTCCTGAGCCAATAATTTGATGAACAGCGGAGATGTTGTAACTATAGCTGAACAATTGCCAGACAGAACATTGTGCGTGATTGGTCAAGGTGGGCGTGATAATTATTAAGAAATGGCAAAACCTTCGGGTGGTGCAGTGGTAAAGTCCCTGCCCACCACCACGGAGATTGTGGGTTTGAATCCACCGTGGTGCAACCGGCTTTGTCGAGCGTCTACACGTACACAATTGGCCCGTGTTCGGG
>NC_139958.1:17119751-17122251 GCF_963454915.1 Gymnoscopelus microlampas
TTATGTGTTTTTAAAATGTCACATTCAATTTATGCCATTTATTTGCTCTGCCGTGCTACAATGAACCCTGGACCCTGATACACATGTTTAGCTCCAGGGTTCAAGAGAAGAGACCCCCCCCCGCCCCATCTTGGCATGGTCATTGCATCATCTAATCAACTAAATGAAGGCACGGGTGAATGCTCTCGCTCTTGTGAGCATTTGTGTTAAGTTCTTCAGCTTCTTTCTTTCTTTCTTTCTTTCTTTCTATTTTCTTCAGATAGGAGCAGAAAAGGGGGAGGAGGGAGAGGAATAGAAAAAGGGGAGGACGAGGGGATGAGGAGGAGGAGGAGAAGAGGAGGTAGGGGAGGTGTAAAGAGACGGATGAAGAGAGGATTTGAGGAAAGCAGCGTCTGTGATAGAATGAATTTAGTTGCTGTCGGGTGGAAAACTTGTATGTCCAAAACCGTTCCTTTTAGATTTATCTCAAAAATAATTTTCACTATTGACAATCGTATAATGAAGTAGGGCATTCATTTACAAACAAACATTAAAAGTTGAAATCTGCAGATACAAGGTTTCTGTCCGACAGCGGCGAACACATGCAGGTACACAAAGATACAAACACACACAAACACATACACGAACATGCATTTAGAGACACAAATACAACATACATGCACATGCAAAACACACACAAGCACACAAACCTATGCACGCACGCACGCACGCACGCACGCACGCACGCACGCACGCACTACACACTACACAACTTAATTCACACATACATATAAACAGGCACACACATACACGTGTAAGCAACTTACACATTTTCATACAAACAAGTGCGTGCGCGCACACACGCGTGCGCGCACACACACGTGCACACACGCGCACACACACACGCACAGTGCACACACACACACACACACACACACACACACACACACACACACACACACACACACACACACACACACACACACACACACACGAGAGAGAGAGAGAGAAAGCAAAGCAGGCACCATTTGGCGTTTATGTAAATGTTCAAAAACAAAATGGCTGACTGCCAAGTCCTGTCAGTAAACACAGGCTAGTGTGGACTGGTGGGCAGAGCGTGCTTAAGGTGGTCCGCTGGGGATGGAAGCTGCAGCAACACACTCACACTAGAGCCGGGACACCTTAAGCCACTGCTTCTCAAACTTTTTCATGTCAAGGACCCCCAAATTAACATGTATTTGGACACGGACCCCCATCTGAAATGCCAGGGACCCCAAGAAATTCTAAATTATTCAAAAATGTCCAAACATTTTCAAGTATATCTGCTATTTTTGAATAGCCAAAGTATGAAATAATAGTGGTTACAATTATTGTTACGTTACATTTACACATTTTGCTGGGGACTCCCCGGTACCCCTCCAAGGACCCCTGGGGGTCCCCGGATCCCACTTTGAGAACAACTACCATAAGCCCAGGATACGGTTGCTGTCGGGCAGAAACCTTGTATCTTCAGAATCAGATTACAAATCTTCGTTTTATTTTCGTAAATTCATGCGCTATACTTTGTCATACAAGAGTGTCACAAAAAGTAGTGCAGATCTACAAGCTCACAACGCGCTGCGACGTGACACATTGCAAGCTTGTAAATCTGCTATTTTCACCATTAGTTAATGTAAAAAAGAACGGTTTTGGACATACAAGGTTTCCACCCAACAGCGACGACGTCAGCGATCATGCATACAGTGTATGAGCCATTAACTTGTGATTGGAGAGAGAGAGAGAGTTGGTATGAATTGCTGATTGTTTCAGAGAGTCTTGACTGTGGTACGTTCCCAGCCTTCTCTCATCTCGGAGGACAAAAGCCTGGTAACGACCTAATGCAGAGTGTGTCTATTGGGCGGGACTTCCGTTGTATGTACTATACCAGGGGGCTTCAACGTTTTCAGCCCAAGGACCCCCTCTCTGAGAGAGAGATGAAGCAGGGACCCCCACCATATATTGCATAAAATTGTGTTGCAGATAAAAGCTTTTTCATAGATGTTGGATTCATGTTACTGTGTATTTTCAGACATTTAACCACTTAAACCATCGATACTTAGTAAACTATCACTCTGTACTTAGTCTGCTCTCCCCCCCCCCCCCCTCTCTTTGCCAAAAATGTTGAAGACCCATGTACTATACTGTACTACTGTGCCTTTTTTTGTCCAATCACAACATGGGTTTCGTGCATGGGGAATGTAAACAGATCTGCAAAGCATCAACGTAACTTCCTTGGGTTAGACACTAGTCAGGACAAAAATGGCAAGACCTGCCATTTCCGGTTCACTTCCCGTATATCTGCGTGACGTAGGCGGACGCCTTTTTAGTATGCCGGAAGCAGGTTAGAATGCATTCATTCCAATGGACGAGTGAACGTGAACACAGCTTCTGAATGATTCTATAGCCCCATGGTCACTGAACTAAATATTGGACCTGATCGTCACAAGCCACACAATATTCCCAAGATTTTCATTAAAAAAAT
>NC_139958.1:17127251-17129751 GCF_963454915.1 Gymnoscopelus microlampas
CTGTGTTTCAACCACTGTGTTTCAACTACACCCCATATGGTGAGCGGAGTCCCTCAGGGCTCTATACTGATGTCCTTTCAGTTTTCTGTTTTGTGGGGAAAGCTTTTGCCGAAAGTAGCCGATCGACAAGCTCACAGCGTGTCGCGCTGCGACACATTGTAAGCTTGTCGACCTGTTATTTTCTGTGAAAGCCTTCCCCACAAATAAGGATGCTGGGGTTTAAGTGGACTCTCCTTTACATACTTTTCATGACCCTTAATTTATTATGCACATTAGCCACTTTCATACACTTTATCTCTTCTATTATGTAATTCTCTGTCTATCTTTTAACTGCATCGATGAGCCTGCACAATTAAGAATTTCACCCATGTTACTTGTATTATGATTTGATTCTGATTCTGATTCTGGATTACACTAACTGGTTATGAATCACATTAAATGAACCTTACTTCTGTCTTGGCTCGGGTAAAGTCCCATTTTAACGAAAATGACTAACTCTGTGCATCAATTACTAATTAACTGCATCTAAACAAAACCTCCGAACAAGTTTCTTATAACAAGCTTTTTGGTCTGTTAAGTGGATCAGATAATGCAGGTCCAATCGTATCAGGCATGTCTCTCTAATCACTGTCTGTTATTTTGTAGCTGATAAAAGTTATTAGCGTAGCATTGAAACCAAACGAGAAGCTGCGTAATGCTGGATGGATCACTCACCTGCCTTATCACAAGACTGTTAATTAAAAGCTCTTTGTGTGTGTGTGTGTGTGTGTGTGTGTGTGTGTGTGTGTGTGTGTGTGTGTGTGTGTGTGTGTGTGTGTGTGTGTGTGTGTGTGTGTGTGTGTGTGTGTGTGTGTGTGTGTGCGTGCGTGCGTGCGTGCGTGCGTATGAATGGAACAAACATAAAGTTATTTATCTGTATCATAATGAAAACACATTTTTCAAAGTTGTAGAGAAAAAGATAAAAAAGCTTAGTGTTTTGCTAATTAGTTGGGGGCCCACTTGCAATATCCTCCCAGCCCACCAGTGGTCCCTGGCCCACAGATTGATAACCAGTGTTTTAATATTTATAGTACATGCTGGTTCAAAGTGCATGCACACCAAATTAAATCATCATGCGTCTGCCTATAATGCCTATAATGCATATCAGACATACATCCCTTTATTTCTCTTCAGATAATATAGATCAAAGCTGTTGTTTTTATTAACTTTAGTAGAGGTCTGTATTCTTGTGTTATTGTTACTACTAGACTCTACTTGATTTCACACTGCCCACCTGGCACTGACAGACACAATGATGTGAGGGTGTGTGTGAGTGTGTGCGTGCGTGCGTGCGTGCGTGTGCAGTGTGCAGTGTGTGTGTGTGTGTGTGTGTGTGCGGTGTGTGTGTGTGTGTGTGTGTGTGTGTGTGTGTGGGGGGGGGGGGTTCTTCACAGCCTGAAGGCCCAGATGTTCATGATGAACCCCCACCCTCAACACACAAGACAGACAGGGGGAGAGAGAGAGAGAGAGAGAGAGAGAGAGAGAGAGAGAGAGAGAGAGAGAGAGAGAGAGAGAGAGAGAGACACAGAGAGAGAGAGACACATAGACACATACACATAGAGCCCAACCCCCACCTTTGGCAGATGCAGGTGCAGCTCATTTTCAACCTGCTGGTGCGGAGGAAGGTGTGTGTGTGTGTGTGTGTGTGTGTGTGTGTGTGTGTGTGTGTGTGAGTGTGTGTACTTGTGTGTACGTGTGTGTGTGAGTGCATGAGTGAGTGCGTGTGTGCGTGCGTGCGTGCGTGCGTGCGTGTGTACGTATGAGTGCGTATGAGTGCTTGTGTGTGTGTGTGTGTGTGTGTGTGCGTGTGTGTGTGTGGGTGTGTGTGTGTGTGTGTGCGCGCACTGTGACAGGGGTCAGGTGGTAGAGGGGTGCTTGCATTCCCATACAGGATCGAGTGCCACATCACAAAATGGCCACCGCTGCACACACTACATTTCCCACAATGCCTCACACCACTCACACAAGTTGTAGTTACTAATTGAAACAGGATGTGGCGGCTGTTTGGCTGCAAAAGTTTAGTGTTCATTGTTCAGTCTCAAGAGCTGCTCGAGGCAGCACGGCAGTGAAGATACAGCAGGGTAAGAAAAAACATAATGATAAATAGTAAACACCCTCTACACCAGGGGTCTTCAATGTTTTTCAGGCCAAAGGACCCCCAGCTGATAAAGAGATGAAGCAGGGACCCCCCCTCACCACCACCACTACATATATTGTATAAAATTGAGTTGCTTATTACAACTTTTTCATAGATATCATAGATAGCTTTGTTTGACAGCAATATTGTCGTGTAAGTTTATGTTTTTTGTTTGTTAAGTTTGTTTGCACATTGTCTTTTCTGTTAATATGTTGGATTCATGTTTATGTGTATTGTCAGACATTAACCCTCTTAAACCCTCAATACTTAGTAAACTTGACCTTTGGCTCCTGCTCTTTTTCCCTCTATAACCCTTTGCCAAAA
>NC_139958.1:17139751-17144751 GCF_963454915.1 Gymnoscopelus microlampas
TGCAGCTTAGTATGCTGAACGCTCATTAGCGTTGATACTCGTTAGTGCCGCTGCTCGTTAGTGTTAATTGGTCTGATTCTATTAATAAATGGCGATGAGGAAGATGAGAATGTTGTCATTTAGAGGAGCATGTGAGAGCTCGATGTAGGAACATTATACCACACACACAGCAATCACCAGTGTTAATTTAGCCTTTTGTAACTCATTGTTAAATGAACCACTTAAACCCTCTAGTCTTAGAAAACTGAACAAGTGTTGGCTTTGTAGCCTACTTGGACCGCTTTTTCCCCCGTCTACGCCAAATCTCTTTGCCAAAAATATCAGATCAACAAGCTCACAATATGTCGCGAGTTGCGACGCATTGTGAGCTTGTTGATCTGATATTTTTGGCTAATGTTCCTCCCAGAATATGGATGTTGGGGTTCAAGTGGTTAACACTCAGGATTCTACCTACATGTATTCAGTAAAATCCTGGACTTTTACAGGTCCATTTGATTGAACACTCAGAGTTAGATTAACACCAAGGGTTTTACTGAGCACTGTAAGGTTGTTGCAAATGAAGAAAGATGTTTGAGAACTAAACGTCCTTTTGACAATAAACCTGTTTTTTTTGTAGGTCGGAATTAATTAGCGCCTACCAGTGACATCATCGGTAGGCAGGTTTGGTCATTTCAAACTAGATTTACATTTTTGTATTCTATTTATTTGTATTAGAATAATGGATTCTATAGCATGCTAACTTTCCAGGAATTCCCCATTAATGATGTCACTGCCGGTTTCTGAACTGTCCACAGCACTCCTCAGACACAGACCTGATAGACAAAAATGGTACCATATTATCATGAGCATTAATGAGGACTGAGGACCAATTATATGAAAATGGGTGAAGTAGCTTACTCAAGTAAATGTAGGCCTACTTCATAGTGCCCACTACTGCTGCCTTAAAGGAGGGGTTCACCCAAAAAAATACTTATTTTCTATCAATTGACAAAAACAAAAATAAATCCCTGAATTGAAGGCTTCATGGGGTGTGAAATTGATAGAAAATAAGTAATTTTTTGGGTGAACTCCTCCTTTAATCATTTGAAATAATGAATATATATATATCCCTATATTACACTAGACAAGATTGAGCACTGAAACTAATACGGCAAAGATATTACAATTATTATAAATAGCCTATATTAGGCTACGTGAATTAAATGTATAATACATGAATACAAATATTAAAAAAGCACATAATGAATTCGTATTTATTTATTATTTTATTTGCATTGCATTGTAATCTACAGTATCTGCCTTGGTCACATGCGCTTTGTCCAATCACATTATAGCTGGCATATGGCGGGTGTTTTCAAACGATGCGAGCCGAAAATATCAGACCTACAAGCCCACAGCGCTTGTACCCGCAAGGAGTTGTGGGCTTGTAGATCTGCTGTTTTCGCCTCGCGACACCGTCTCGTGCGACGATGTGTAAACAAACCTGCCTTCACATGTTGTTTGATGGAGAGACTTGACGCTGTTCTTACAACATGAAAGGGGAAGACAATTCCTCGAAGAAGGGGGGTGAATTTTATTCAAAATATTCCTTTTCATTGTCTTCAAAAAACACTGGAAGGATGGAGACAAAAAAGTCTCAATTCGACGCGTTGTGTGGATGTCTTTTCGGGGAGCTGGGAGCAGCACCGTTGTAGGCTACTAGTAGGCTACCGAGTTATTCATTGTTTTATGTATAAACATTATGAGTTATGAATTAAGTATATATGAATTATCTGAGTCATTATGGGCTTCAGACATTGTCGTGAAACAGCTGAGCATGAGCTTTGAATGAAGTATTGGACAGGCACGTTACAAGGAAGAAGACGACATGCAAAGGTAATACATTGAACTTTTACCTTTCTGCGCTGGTTTTGCTTGTAGGCTATATTGGATTATAGACCTTTGTCAAGGCAAGGCAGCACACATTGACATTAAAATAACAACGTGAACACAGGTGTTACCAATGATAGGCTGTAGGCTAATCAACAATAGCAGCACCACCAAGAAGACTCTGTTTTGACATGAATGGTACTCAAATCATTATTATCATTAACATACCTGACTGTTACCTAGTGTTAACATTAAAGTTGGGTTCTCAAACTTTTTAATTTAAACTAACAGTGTATTATGGAACAAATGGAACAAATTGGTCCATTTGGTTATGTTTGTACACTTTCAGAGTTACAGACCTGGCTGTAAGGGTCCATTTGGATTGGAACCCCCTCATGGACTGCTTAGGGTCCATGCCATGGACCCTCAGTGATGAGGACCACTGGCCATGGCCATGACTCCATGGACCCCTCTTAATTGAAAACCACTGCTCTAGGCCAGTGGTTCTCAACCTTTTCAGGCTGTGACCCCCCAAAATAGTCATATTTGAACTGGGGACCCCCCAAAATAAACATATTTGAACTGGGGACCCCCCACCCTGACAAGCACTTGTCTTGGAATTGTTGGAGTTGGGGTATTCAATTTTGTTTGTCCCGGTTCCACAGATAAATATTGTGAAAATAGCAGATCTACAAGCTCACAACGCCTGCCAGAAGGCGTTGTGAGCTTGTAGATCTGCCATGTTTTGACAGCTGTGTTTTCAATACAGTGTTGGGGAATGGTGTTGGGTGGGTGTGTTGTATTGTGGAGCATTGAATGGTTTTGGGTGAGTGTGTTTTATGATGGAGGATTCCATGTCCGGGTAGTTCAGTCGGTAGAGCACTTGCCTTTCGACCACAAGGTCATAGCTTTTCGTTCTGGCTGCACTTCGGCAGCGCCGCGGCATGGGTGGATTATGATACAATGGGCCCCTGGCCCCTGGGCATTTCAATATGAATATTGAATTGTTGTGGTGCATGAGTAGCTGGTTTATTTGCACACTCACAGTTAACTTTGCAACATGCACATTTACAAATGAAACATCTCCAGTGTCTCCAAATGTATTTTGGGTTCAAATCATCATTAATAGAGTTGCCAAAAAGTCCATTGCCGCTAGTCATCATCAATCACTAATCAACAGTGAGGGCAGGTGCAGCATTGTCAATGATGTAGCCTTAATGAGTGAAATCAGCAGAAAATTAACCTAAAAGTGGAGCCAAAGAACTTAAAGACAAAGAAAAAAAAAGGGAACAAACAATGTCTAAACTGCCCAAATTAGATACATTTTTTTGTTGGCCCTCATCCTCCACCTGTTGAGCCTGATGAGCCTGAAGTTAGCAGTGAATCATCCCCTCTACATCAGTGGTTCTCAAACTTTTTCATGTCAAGGACCCCCAAATCGATACTTATTAGCCCGCGGACCCCCATAAGAGAAGATTTTTACGGCTCTAGCAGTGATTCTCAACCATTTTAATTTCAAGGACCGCCAGTTTGACATGCATTAGAGGCTACGGACCCCCATTTAATGGCATTTCTATCTCTGGGACCCCAATTTATATTGTAAAATCAATGTTTATTTAACTCTGAGAGTGTACAAATGGAACCAAATGGACCCGTTAGTACACTCTCAGAGTTACATACCCACAAGGGTCCATTTAATTACTAACTATCCATCATTTAGATGGGGACCCCCTGGAACCCCCTTAAGTACC
Organism: Gymnoscopelus microlampas; assembly: GCF_963454915.1. Lineage (NCBI taxonomy): Eukaryota > Metazoa > Chordata > Actinopteri > Myctophiformes > Myctophidae > Gymnoscopelus > Gymnoscopelus microlampas. Next base: position 17,143,372 of record NC_139958.1, read on the forward strand.
CCTGGGGGTCCCCGGACCCCACTTTGAGAACCAATGCTCTACATTACCTTCATCTTAACAGCTACAGTACTGCTACTGACACTGGCTGCAAGAGAAAGTTTATATGGCTCTTTATATGGTTCTTATAGTAGCCGGGAAGCCTACCCTTCAAATATTGATGAGTAGTACTTGCAATTGAATTTGTACTTGTACTTAATCTGATGGGCCGCCGTGCCAATTTTACTCAACATTGTAGCTGTTGATAATTTACAGTACTGCTCATACATTGAAGTGGGCTCCAGAATGACATGATCGCTGTCTGTCTGTGGTGCTGAACTCTTACTTTCAAATGCTTTGAATTTGTGTTACAAAAATATAGTAAGGTTTGTAAGCCCTGCAGTTACCCTGCAGGTATGTGCGGTAACAAAGCATGTGTTTGTTTGTTTTAAAACGTTGTAATGTCGTCAGCAAGCTTAAGGGGTTATTTAATTTTTTTTGCACCATAATGCTAATGCAACAGTATAGTGCTTTTCTGAACCTGGCTTGTCCACTGCGCACAGGACTGTATGATACAGCATACTGTAGTGGTTAGGGCAGGGGTCTTCAACGTTTTTCAGCCCAAGGACCCCCTAGCTGAGAGAGAGATGAAGCAGGGACCCCCCCGACTACATATTGTATAAAATTGTGTTGCAGATAAACTTTTTTATAGATTTCATAGATAGCTCCATAGACTTGTTTGACAGCACTGTCATCAGTGTATGTTGGATTCATGTTAATGTGTATTTTCAGAAATCTAATAACCATTTAAACTTAAACAAAGGCCAGCGCTTCAACCATCACAGACTCTATCTCCTCTTGGCTCTCAAATATTTGTTTAGACATTAAGTTTCAGATGGTACATTTTTGCTAAGGTAAAATTGTTGTGTTTAGACGCTAGTTTATAGATAGTTTACAATTTCTGGGGTTGAGTGGTTTAGACACTTACCACGCACGCACGCGCACACGCACACACCACACACGCACGCACGCACACACACGCACACACGCACACACGCACACACGCACACACACACACACACACACACACACACACACACACACACACACACACACACACACACACACACACACACACACACACACACACACACACACACTGTATGAGTGTTCATACAGACAGATGGCTGGATAGTTAAATTGATTGAGAGAGGGGTAAGGGCCAGAAACCAGACAAAAGGGCAAGTAGAATCAGTTGATATAAACATAGATAAATACAAACAGATATATAAAGAGTGCCCAGTCTGCAAAACTAGGTCACACATACAATTGAGTCCGACCTGGTACACACTCTCTCACACACGCACACACACACACACACACACACACACACACACAAGCACG
>NC_139958.1:17149751-17152251 GCF_963454915.1 Gymnoscopelus microlampas
AGAGAGAGAGAGAAAGAGAGAGAGACAGACGGTAATGCTTAATTCATACCGAAGTCGAATGACGGAGTATAAATCAGGCTTGATCAGGCGGTTAGGTCGCCTCTGTGGTGAAGTGCCCATAAGAGCCCTGCAGTGGTCATGTGACCCGTGGCTGATGACGTCAGCAGGCTGATGGAAGTGGTGTGGCTGAGAGCGCGGCGGCTTTGATCCGCCGCTCAGTTCTATCTGTGGTCTCATATGGACATCAAATCACTCCGCTAATGCAATGTACGTGCTTCTACAGACACACACACACACACACACACATACATGCACGTCCACACGCACACACCCATCCACACATGCACTCATGCATGCACGTTGCACGCACGCACACATGCGTTGATATTACTATACTCGTGAGGTCACCAACATTTTTGGATGGCAGTATAATGAATGCCAATGCTATTTTGACCTACTTTGACCTATTTAGACCTATTTTTTTTTACCATCCCTCTTGTGAGGACCAGGAAAATTGTCATCATTGTCGTCTGTTGTATAGTCATACAAGTACACACGCGTGCGCACACACACACACACACACACACACACACACACACACACACACACACACACACACACACACACACACACACACACACACACACACACACACACACACACACACACACATGCACGCATATAACATTCACAGATGTTTTGTAACCTGTAATTTAGTAGCTTGCTGTGTCTGTGTTCAGACTCACTGGTCTAAATGACTTACTGGTTGGGGTGGAAAGACATCTTTACATGTATATATCGTTGTTGTCGGGCAGAAACCGCTCATCTCCATATTCTAACCGCTTCTGTTTTTCCGTAAATTAACGCCCTACATGATCATACTACAGCGCCACACAAAGGCAGCAGAAGCACAAGCTCTCGCGCCACGTTTCGAGCTTGTAGATCTGTTACCTTAATTTGCAGTTTTTTAATTTGAATCCTGAAAAGTAACAGTTTTTTTGGACATAATGAGGTTTCCACCCGTCCTGTCAGAGCCTCTGCCCAGTGGTGGAAAGTAATTAAGTTCATTTACTCAACTGTACTTATGTACAATTTGGAGGTACTTTTACTTTACTGGAGTATTTCCAATTTTCTATACTTTTACATCTACTCCACTACGTCTCAGAGGCAAATATTGTACTTTTACTCCACTACAATTATTTGAAAACTTTACTTACTAGTTACTTTGCAGATATAAATGATTACATTATAAAACATACATTAGCCACTTTATCCCTATTTTATACCTAGGCTATTTGAAAATAGCCGATCTACAAGCTCACAACGTGTCGCATCGTGACGCGTTGTGAGCTTGTAGATCTGCTATTTTCAAACATTTGAGTACTTTTACTTTTGGTACTTTAAGTACATTTTGATACCAGTACTTATGTACTTTTACTTAAGTATTTTTTAAATTCCGGACCGTTACTTGTAACAGAGTACTTCTAAATTGCAGTATTGATACTTTTACTTAATTAAAACATTTGAGTACCATTTTCCACCACTGCCTCTGCCTGATGACCAATAGCCTATAATATCTCCCTGGCGGCCAAGGGGGAATTACCCTTCAGGCAAGTCAGTGGATAAGATGTTGGCGTTCCTGGGTTCGAATCTCAGGCGTCACATACAAATACAAGGTAACTTCATACAAGGTAATTCAAAACACGTGCAAAAAAATAGCCGACCTGCAATCGCAAGCTCACAATTAGTTGCGATGAGTTGTGTGTGAACTTGTATCGGCTTTCTCCGCAGAAGGTTTGAGAGTTTTTGTAAACTGACGTTTGCCATTTTAAAGCTCAACTATGCCTAGTCTCTGTTCAGACTAGACCCCCCCCCCCCCCTCTCTCTCTCTGTCTGTCTCTCTCGCTCATTGCTGTTTGCAACCTGCAACACAGGCACATCTGCTTGTTCAAAGCTCCTGTGTGTGTGTGTGTGTGTGTGTGTGTGTGTGTGTGTGTGTGTGTGTGTGTGTGTGTGTGTGTGTGTGTGTGTGTGTGTGTGTGTGTGTGTGTGTGTGTGTGTGTGTGTGTGTGTGTGTGTGTGTGTGTGTGTGTGGTTATTTTCCCAGCAGCTGCCTGAACTCTTTGGGAAGTGCCCCCCCCCACACACACACACTAAACCATTAGCAGGTCTGCAAAAATGCAAAGGTCTGTTTACAGCTGAACCTATAAAATCAAGTTAATGAGGAATGCTTTCTGTGTAGTTCCAACATTTCTGTTTTATTTTCATGTTTAGGTCTGTTTCCATCGCTCTTTTTGCGTTAGTTTGTGTGTTTGGATATTGTTTTTTTGTTATACTCATGGTTGTTTAGTTTTTCAAAATGTTCTTGAGCCATGTTTGGGCACTGAGAGTTTTATTTGTACCTATGTCCTCACCACTGGAAATGAATGTTCCTTTCCAAAGGCTTTTAATAGAAGGAGCTATCCTAGTATACAAGTTGTCTGTCCTCATGTGTCTACTG
>NC_139958.1:17157251-17187251 GCF_963454915.1 Gymnoscopelus microlampas
TCTCTATCTCTGTTTTGTCTATTTCTATGTCACCACCACCCCTTCTCTCTGTCCATCTTTCCCCGCCCCCTCTCTCTCTCTCTCTCTCTGTATCTCTGTCTCTCTCTGTCTGCCCCCCCCTCTCTCTGTCTTTCTCTATCCCCCCCCTGTCTATCTCTGTCTATCCCTCTATCTCTCTAAGTCTGTCTGGAAGTTGTAATAGAAATAAATCATTTGTGTTCCAGAATGTTTGCTTTGAGAACACACACACACACACACACACACACACACACACACACACACACACACACACACACACACACACACACACACACACACACACACACACACACACACACACACACACACACACACACACACACACACACACACAGTGATCCGGTTGTAAGTCGGAGGTGTTCTGTTTCCCAGTGTTCCACAGCTGTAGACTTCCACAGGTGTTTGGCAAAAACACACTACTGACTGCAGAGCCCTGTGTGTGTGTGTGTGTGTGTGTGTGTGTGTGTGTGTGTGTGTGTGTGTGTGTGTGTGTGTGTGTGTGTGTGTGTGTGTGTGTGTGTGTGTGTGTGTGTGTGTGTGTGTGTGTGTGTGTGTGTGTGTGTGTGTGTGTGCGTGCGTGTGCGCGCACGTGTGTGCATGTGTGTGTGACTCATTGTGGTTATTTCTCTTTTACCATCATTTCCTAGTACATTTCAAACACATTACTGTCTCTTAAACTACTTGGCTCTCTCTCTCTCTCTCTCCTCTCTTTCTGTCTTTCTTTCTCTCTTTCTAACTTTCTTTCTCTTTGTCTCTTGCTGTTTCTGTCTCTTGTCTCTCTCTGTTTACAGTTACAGGCAGTAGTTCTCAAAGTGGGGTCCGGGACCCCTAGGGAGCTACCCCTATGGGTCCTCGACCTCGAGGGGGTTCCAGCGGGTCACACCAGCAAACTGAGTTAATATCATCAAAATCATTTTGACCTAATTAACTAGTTGGCTAACTAAAGTTTTCAAATAATTGTAGTGGAGTAAAAGTAGGCTACAATATTTGTCTCTGAGATGTAGTGGAGTAGAAGTAAAACGATAGGAAATTGGAAATACTCCAGTAAAGTAAAAGTACCTCAAAATGTTACTTAAGTACTTGAGTACGTAGTTACGTTACTTTGCACCACTGACTTCCATACATAACATATATAATAGTTGGTTGAATTCATTTACTGACGGTTTTTAGCCACATTTTAATTAGATGATTGAATTCATATAGGCTACAGTGACTTCCTGATGCAGTGCCATATTCAAGCTTTATCTAATAATTAATGTATGCAGTTGCATAGATTTTTATACTTGCATATTCCACTGTGTGTTGTAATATGGTTGTATGATAATCTGTTATCTGGAATGGAATGGTAACTGTATCTCCCTCGCTTTCTATCTCTCACCATTATTATACTGTGTTTGTTAGTTTCATATCATTTTATTATCGATAATATTGATATTATTGGATGTGGGCACTGCACTGTGTTGTTCAGTGGTGTAAAGTAACTAAATACATTTACTCATGTACTGTACTTAAGTACAATTTTGAGGTATTGTTACTTTACTGGAGTATATCCAATTGTCAGTACCTTTACCTTTACTCCCCTGCAATTATTTGAAAACTTTAGTTACTAGTTACTTTGTAGATTTGTTACAAAACATGAACCACTTCAGCCCGATATACATTTCGGCCTTTTGAAAATAGCCGATCTACAAGCTCACAATGCGTCGAGATGCGACGCATTGTCAGCTTGTAGATCTGCTATTTTCAAAAGATTTTTATAGATTTTATTTATTTGAAAGCTTGTAAAATGGGACATTCTGCATAATGACTATTTCTACTTTTGGTACTGTACTTTAAGTACATTGTGATGCCAAATACTTTTGTATTTTTACCCAAGTAAATGTTTTATTCCAGACTTTTATGTATGCATGTAATGTATTTCTACATTGCAGTATTATTGATACTTTTACTTAAGTAAAACAAAAAAGTGAGTACTTTTTCCACCACTGGTGTTGCTGATGTAAACATGTTGACATTGGGTGACAGTGGCGACATCGTGCAGCTAGGGGGCAAACCAGTCTGCAGCACAGAGGTCTCTTCCTCTCAATTATAAGACACTAAATCAGGGGGTCTTCAACGTTTTTCAGGCCAAGGACCCCTTAGCTGAGAGACAGAGATGAAGCAGGGACCCCCACTACACACTGAATTAGATTGTGTTGCAGATTAGACTTTTTCATAGATTTAATTTTTTAACCATTTAACCACTTAAACCCTCGTAAACTTGACCTTTCACTCTGTACTTGGTTTGCTCTTTGCCGAAAATAGCAGATCTACAACCTCACAACGTGAGCTTGTAGATCTGCTATTTTTGGCTAAAGTTCTCCAATAGGGATGCTAGGGTTCAAGTGGTTAATGTAAAGAAATATCCTGTCACAAAGGTTTGGTGCCCCCTGTAGTAACTCTGAGGACCCCCTACCCCTAGGGGTCGCGGACCCCCTATTGAAGACCCCCGTGACTAAATAATTAGTGTATTAACGGCACCCAAATGCATGTGAATGTATTTTCTTTTATTATAACATCACAAAGACGATTGACCATTGCAATGTTAATATATAAATAGGCTGTATTCAGTGTGCGGAGGTCTGCAGTCAATATTAGGCTATGATAGAGAGTATTAAAAATATTATACATGTAGGCTAAAGTTTTCTTTGATGAAATTGTCTCAGTGAACGTGGTCAAATTATTGCATTGACCGGACTAAATGTACAGTACAGGCCTATTTTTTTGCACGCACGCACGAAAAAAAGTAAAAATAAATAAATAATGTTTTCCATTTATGCAGGTGGTTGGTTACGGATCCTCATGGATAAATTGACACTGAGGATTTTCCTTTGGTTGACCTCGTGTCGTGAAGGCTGTTTCTTTCTTTTTTTTCTCCTTTATTCTTTAAGTAAAACTTTATTCCGTCAGTGAGCAATTTCTGCAAGATGCTCTTATCGGCAAGCGACACAAAGTGTCTCATCTCAAAACAGCTACACGTCTCGTCTCGAAGTAGGTTAGGGCTTTAAATTGACATATAGACATGATCCTACCCCGGCCCGGACCCCCCCCCCCCCCCACACCAAAAAAAAAGAAAAAAGAAAATTAAGAAGAAACATACATAGTTCTATAATGAAATAAATCAAATTGACACAAGAATATCCGGTCAAATGGATCTATCTAGAAGTTTTTCCTAATCAATCAGACCCGTTATTATTTGGAAAGGGATTTTATGTCATGTATTCTAGTAATGCCTATAATTCTACAATAACGGTAGGCTATGTAAAATGTAAATAAAGTAGGTAGTAAGGTGGGTTTTCCAGCCTGTATTCAGAGGCTACGGACCGGGACTATGGTCGACCACCGGAGCCCCCCCCCCCCAGCTCAACTCCTTCCCTATACACCTCCCTTATACCTTCATACCTTGTGCAGCCGGACATTTATTTTATTAAAAACAACGATGCACAGCATTCCCATTGATGTTTTTTATTAAAACATGTAACTATTCATTCGTCGCGGCAGCAGTTTTTTTTCTCCTTCTCTTTTTCTCTCCCCTCGCAGCTGATGTGTGTTATTATTTAATTAATTGATTTTCCACGCGGAGGTTTTGGTCGCTTCTTTCTGACAGAAACAGCGCCGAGGCTCTGTGGTGGTGGTGGGCTTCAAGTCGGGGGGGAAACACACACTCATATAACCTACAACAACACACACACGCACACACTCGCACTCAACAACAACAACAACACACACGCGTTACTGCTTTAAAAACAAAAATATTATTTTACCCTCGAATTCAGGAGCCTAAAAAAAGCCCACCGAGGAGGAGCGAGGAGGAGGATAATGTGTGTGTGAGAGAGAACATGAACATGAGGGCTCGGACCTTTTAGCAACGGAACGGCAAAGCTTTTTTTGCGCGTCTCTCTTGTTTCGGACGGGATTTTGAAGGTTGTTTTATAAAGAGGAGAGAAAAAACATCGGAACCTAAAAGGATCAGGAGCGCTTTTTTTCTCTTTCTTTTTTTTAAGGGAACCCCCTCGGAGGTGGTCGGTGGTCCGCGGTCCCCCCACCTCCTCCTCCTCCTCTTCACCCCCCTGTCCGTCCGTCCTGCTCTGACCGGACCGGACCGGACCGGACCGGGTCAGTCAGTCAGTCAGTCAGAACCCTCTCCAGTGTTACCTATAGACCAGGACCTTTATTTCCAGTCCCATGTTTGTAGGTGCGTTCTTGTGGTTTTAAAATGCACCATCAACAGCGGATGGCGGCTCTGGGGACGGACAAGGAACTCAGCGACCTGCTGGATTTCAGCGCGGTGAGCAAAAGAGAGAGACTGGTTGACTTTATATAATAACTATGGTTCTCAATCTTTTTTTCGTGCCGCGGACCCCAGACAAATTGATATGTATTTGGCCGTGTGGACCCCCCCCCATCTGAAAATATTCTGTGCCAGGGACCCCCCTCCCCAGAAGAAAAGATTTGGGGTTAAAAATTCAAAATTAATCAATTTATTTCAAGTGTACAAGCTCACAGCGTGACAGAAGTGGCGTGCTGTGAGCTTGTAGATCTGCTATTTTTGAATAAATTATTGTAATGCTACGTTAACTACTTTTGCTGGGGACCCCACCTCCCCACGGACCCCTGGAGGTCCCCGGACCCCACTTTGAGAACCACTATATATAAGACGAGATCAGATGTTAAAAGTTTATGTCTATATATACCAGCCGAGTGGAGAATCAGTTGGACTGTCTGCACTCTGCACACACGTGCAAAATCCACGATTCACCCCGCTAAAGGGTCCGCGTTCATTCGGTTACATTCTTGTATACACCCTGAGTTGCACATGGATTAAATAAACAGTAAACACTGTTTTTTTATGTGTGCTGTAGTAGCCGAATGTAAGTAGGCTATAGCCTTTAAAGTCAACACATACAAGGATTAGTCTAAACATCGACATAAGTAGGCTAAATCATAATAATACTAATAGGAATAATACATAAAACAATTAAGGGGGGAGTTTAACGGCAAGACTTCCACTTTCTATTGCAATATCAACCCTGATTCAGGTCCAGACTTCCAGTGCATACCAACAGACAGACAGACAGACAGACAGACAGACAGACAGACAGACAGGACCTTTATTGATCTCCGTGGGAACATTTGGGTGTCATGCTGTGCTTACTGCTTACACAGAGTTGTTGCAAATCAATTGCTGTTAGTCCATAGATCAATATTACACCTGTCTGGTGGCAGGGTGTCCAGAGGGCCTTGAGTCTGAACAACATTGAATGTTTACAGCACTTTGTTCTTTCCGTCATTTGAGTATACGTGACTATCAATCAATCACTTAATCAATCAATCAATTACTATAAATGTGATCAAGGCTATTTGTAGCCTGATGTATGCCAAAAGGCTACTATTGGCATAATGTGCACGCACACGCACACACACACACACACACACACACACACACACACACACACACACACACACACACACACACACACACACACACACACACACACACACACATTTTCCCCCTAGGTGTATGCCAATAGTAGCCTTCACATTTTAGGCTTCACTGTGATGCACAAGTGTTTGTTGACTGTGTTAAATGTATTGACTAGAGAAAGGATAAGAAATATAAGAAATGTTGTGTTTTTATTTATGTGTTTTCATTGCTCAAAGTCCATTATTATGCATGTTTGCACAGGATTGTGACGTTTTGCATTGGTCATTTTGTTGTCTTATAGATGCGAAACAGCGATTTGAAAATGTTCCCCACTTCAATGGTAGTATATTTCATTTTTAAATATTTTTTCCTCTCTTTCATTTTGTTATTACTGAATCATATTAACAACAATTTATGTCTTGCAATATATATATACAGTAATGATGCTTTAAATGAGAATGCTTATTTGATAAGTTTACATTTCAGGTCCACAGCCGCTTCTCAGTGTGAACGTTGTTCATGTTCATAAAACCTGCATGAGAGAGAGAGAGAGAGAGAGAGAGAGAGAGAGAGAGAGAGAGAGAGAGAGAGAGAGAGAGAGAGAGAGCGAGCGAGCGAGCACCACACTGTGTGTCTGTGTTAGATGAGGCAAGGAATTTGTGTGGTTGACAAACGCTGTTACAAACTTAACTGCTAGAATGGAGCGCCTCCTCTCCTATCCTCTCCTCTCCTCTCCTCTCCTCTCCTTTTCCCTCCTATGTTCTTTATTCCTCTCCTCTCTTCTCCTCCCCTCTCCTCGGCACTGTTATCCTCGCATGTTTTTTTTTTCCTCTCCTCACTGTCTAATGTTTCCACTTGCAATTTATACACTTTGCATCCGTCGACAGACAGTGGCACCTGTTACTGTTATCATTTGAGCTATAGTATTTCTATGACTCTTAAACTGTTTTGTAAGCTACTGATACTTGTACTGCTAATTGTAAATAATCAGTGGTATTATAGCTATTGATGATCAATGGTAGACCAAGGCTATTGATTATTTCGAACATAATTGTCATTTCAAATTAAGACTTTAATATTAATAATAGCAATTATATGTCAACTTGCTATTTTGTGATTGATCACAATTATACAATTATAGTAAACTGTATGTTATTAATAAATGTATTGATCGCATGATCATTGCAAGCATATGAATTGATAACCATAATTGTGCCATGCATATTACTAGTAAGCTATAGTGATTGATAATTAATAAACGTATTGATAGTCATGGCTTAAACACAAACACCATTTTCAGACGGTGTGTCTGTAAGGCCTTGATTTCGTGTATTTAACAATTTTGGTTACAGTTGTACACTCAACACTGATGATATTTACTGCACATCCCAAGGCCATTAAGTCCTCATGCAAGCTCATATCATGTAGGAGACATTCACTTTAGTTTCATCCATATGTTGTATATTTTGAGGCAAACATTTAATTGATGGATTGATCAATAATGTTTTTTTTTTGTTATTACATTATTTACAGTTTGGTTTACACACACACACACACACACACACACACACACACACACACACACACACACACACACACACACACACACACACACACACACACACACACACACACACACACACACACACACACACACACACACTGTCTGTCTGTCTGTCTGTCTGTCTGTCTGTCTGTCTGTCTGTCATTGTCTGTCTGTCTGTCTGTCTGTCTGTCTGTCTGTCTGTCTGTCTGTCTGTCTGTCTGTCTACACACATGCCTTATATATACACTATCTATTTACAATGGAGGCCTTTAGCAGACACTCTTATCCTTTTGATAGATATGTACAAATATGTCTTCATGTACAGGCATTTTGTCAATAAGAACTTCAATCAATCAATCAATCAATGCAAAGTGTCTAACGAGGAATTACAATGTCAGACGATGTTGTTATACTGTGATAGATAAGGATACATAATAACATGCTCTCTTTATTATGTAGCATTTCAGTAGACATTACAATACATTGTTTTAAAATAACTAGCTTTCTTTTTCTTTCTCTCCAATATGAGTTTATCTGAAAATGTGCTGTCCATGTGTAGTGTAGACCTCACATAGGTTATAAAACTAACCCAATCATAAGAACTACATAATTGGTAGCTGCATCTGTTTAGATCAGTCCTGATGCAAATGAATCTCTTTCTTATCTTGTATGGTATGGAGTGTGATGTGTGCACGGTAGGACTGCACAATTCAGATAAAAAAAAGAAGAGCTGTCATGTTGAATCATATTCACTTACAGTTGTTTTAGCTAAATATTGCAAAGTAAGCATCAAAAGCAAAATATACACAGTAAATGAATCAATTTGAAACTCAGCATTTTACTGTGTAGGTCCTTTTCTATGCACACAGCACACAATTCCATTGGTAAAATAATGAGAGATTTTAATATTAATTACAGATCTACTCTACACGCCATGATACCTGGTTTTATGCAGGAATGGTCTTACTATTTACTCTGAACAAAGCCCGAAAATGCCCTCAGAATACATTACAAATTAAATAAAACCCAAACTGACGTCCTGTTTGGAAACAAAATAAATGCAATGAAAGCAGTCTGTGTTTAATTGTGCAGCCCGTAGTGTACGGCAGGTGATGTTTACTGTAGTGTGTGTGTGTGTGTGTGTGTGTGTGTGTGTGTGTGTGTGTGTGTGTGTGTGTGTGTGTGTGTGTGTGTGTGTGCATGTGAGACTAACATGCGTTTCTGTGGTTCTCCTCCTAGATGTTCTCACCTCCTGTTGGAGGAGGAGGGAAGAACAACCCGACCTCCCTGGGGAGCGGACATTTCTCTGGCTCAAGTACGTCATTCATTCATTCCTTCTCTCTCTCTCTCCCTCTGTCTCTCTCTCTCTCTAAAGCAGTGGTCCTCAAACTTATGTCAGGACCCCCAGATTAATATTCATTTGGCCGCCGATCTTTAAATAGCCAATCTGCAAGCTCCATAGGATTAAACTAATTAAACTGAATTCGATGCTGAACTATATTAACACATTTCCTGGGGACCCCCTGGAACCCCCTCAAGGACCCCTGGGGGGCCGCAAACCCCACTTTGAGAACCATTTGCTCAAAAGTATGTCTCTCTCCCCCTCTCCCTCTCCCTCTCCCTCGCTGTGTGTTGCAGAGTCTGATGTTAAATGATGTCACAGTGTTTTGCTGTGTGACATCACATTGCTTTCAGGTGATACGTTTAGTTTCTCTTGACAAAGCTGCCATTAACTGTTCCGGTGAAATACTGTACTACAGCCATATTGTACGGTGTCAGTATTTTCATTCTGTGTGTGTGTGTGTGTGTGTGTGTGTGTGTGTGAGAGAGAGAGTTGGGGGGGGGTGGCATGAATGGCATTTGACTTTTTTGTAACCCATTTAAAGAGGACAGAGCTTTTCAGTTGATTTAAAGAGTGTTAGAATTGTCATAAATATCATAAATAATTTGTTATTATAATACATTTCCAATTGAATTATAGTCACATTTAACCACTCCTCATTTCACCGGGGGCTTCTGCGGAATGTCCTCAAGGACCCTCAGACCCCACTTTGAAAACCAACGTCCTAAATAAAAGTACATTTGGCTTTGGTATACAGTATATGGAAGAAAAATATCTTCCAGCATGCCTCACGTTGTCTGGGAGCCATTTTGTTTGTTGTCTACTTAGACAATAAGAGACGTTGTTTACTGGCTTTGTCGATGTTGTGTTGTTGTTGTTTGTGCGGTGCGGGGTCATTGCTGTTGTTTTGCTGGTGTGAGGGGCGTACAGGTCTGTGTTCAGGCTGTTCAACTGTTACAGTTTGGAGAAAGTTTTTTTTCTGTGTCAAGGTGTTCGGCTGGTGACTGCATTTGCTGCTCCTGTTTACAGTGTGTTTGTTTTTTCGTAGTGATCATAGTGTGTACACAAAAGCTCACATGCGCACGCACGTGAGCATGCGCACACACACACACGCACGCACGCCCAGTCACCCTGCTGTGTCTTTCTGCAGGCCTTGGCATTTTTGATGAGCCTGGTCCCTGTTTGTGAATGCAGCTAATTAGAACTCTGTACACCTACAGAACTAAAAGACGGCCTCATAGTGAGTGGATGTGCTCTCTGCGTCTGCGTGTGTGTGTGTGTGTTTGTGTTTGTGTGTGTAGACAATATGTGCAGTATAGGCACGTAACGATTTATCGTGAGACGATTATAACTGGTGACGGTGAAATAAAAAATGTAGCAGGATGTAAACAGCAGAGGGCGCAATCTAGTTAGACCCCCTTCCTTGTTCGCCGCCCACTATTTCTGCCTGCGTTCCGTCGTCACTGCTGGCAGTTGTGCAAAATATGCTAGGTTCACCCGGCCGAACGTCCCCTCACTCAGACTATGAGATCTAAACAACTAGGCGTTAGCGCTGCATAAAGAGGGAAATGTGCATCGCATGTAAACACGTTTATTTGATTGATGAACGGCCCAAACTATACCGTTTACTGAGAGGACCCCCTCTCCCGTCTGACGACGTTGTCAACAGTCCAGGTGCTCCAAATGAGAGATTAGATAATAATTAATTGATTGATATCATGAAAGGAATGAAAGGAATTTGACGTTGTCAGCGGTCTGATACAATTACTACATTTTTAAATTCGATTATTATTCATTGAACTCTGCGGCCGCACATTTATTTCATTTTAAGACAAAATATATATATATATATTTTACAAATAAAAATGTATATGCCTTAATGTGTACCTTACAGTTAATGTATGTACCTCATGAATAAAAAGGCATTATTAAATAAAAACAAAGTATTGAAAAGAGAATAAGAGAAAATACAGTTACAAATACATGTTTTTCAGTAATTTGTCCGGGATTTAAGAAAAAAAAACGTATTGTGAACCTAGTATCGTGATTCGTATCGTATCTTGAGTTGAATGAATCGTTACATCCCTAGTACAGTATGTACATGCCATTCACATACTCTCTAAACGTGTTTTTCTGTGAGTGTGTGTGTGTGTGTGTGTGTGTGTGTGTGTGTGTGTGTGTGTGTGTGTGTGTGTGTGTGTGTGTGTGTGTGTGTCTGCGTGTGCGTGTCAGAGAGAGAAATAGAGTACTTTTCAATGCACAGCATAGGGTACCAATGTGTGTGTGTGTGTGTGTGTGTGTGTGTGTGCGTCCTCTTCCTGCTATTTGTAAGGTTTATCTGTTTAGCCTTTAAACCAGCAGCTCTTGTGAGGATCTCACCAAAATCCAGCTGTGCACATCGGCTATGGGTTTTATTTTACATTTTTGTTCATTTAATTCATTTCGACCTCTCTCTCTCTTTTTATGAGCAAAGCAAAGCCATTCACACACATGCACACACGGAAACACACACACACACTCGCACACGCGCACACACATGCACGCACGCACGCGCACACACACAAATAAATAATAATAAAAACACAGTCAGGCAGAGCCAACTCAGCCTCTGCCAATGTTCCGCGTTAAGGAGAGGAATTTGGTTGGAGGCAGATAGCGCCCAATGGCATGCCTTTATTTTTGTTCACTTTAATTGGCATATCTTATTAAGTCACACTTAAAAGAGGCATGTTTTAATAATATTCCCATTCCCGATTTGATGTACTTGTACAGTGAGAGATACAGTAATACACTTCAACGTAACACATTCCTCATCAGTGCTAACACACACACACACACACACACACACACACACACACACACACACACACACACACACACACACACACACACACACACACACACACACACACAGACACACACACACACACACACACACACACACACACACACACACACACACACACACACACACACACACACACACACACACACACTTCTCAACGGCTTGTCTCTATTCACTCAAATCGGCCTCCGTTACGCCTGTCAGTCAAGGAGCGACTGAGCATGCATTCAAAATAGAGATGGAACAAACGTCACTTAATACAACTGTTACCCTCCCACCTTCTCTGTCTGTCTGTCTGTCTGTCTGTCTGCCTGTCTGTCTGTCTCTTTCTCTCCCTCTCTTGAGCCTGATTTATACTTTGTTTTGCATCGTGTCTTGCACTGAAAATAGACGATACAAGCTCACAACCTTCCTCCAGCTCTCTCTCTGTCTCTCTCTCTCTCTCTCTCTCTCGCTCTCTCGCTCTCTCTCCCAGCTGCCAAATGAGTGTGAAAAGCATCTCATTTGTCCGTCAAAGCAGAGTGATTCATACAAAGAAATGAAAATAAAAATAAAAATCCAGTCATGCCCTTAATTGTGCCATGAATTAGGATTAGCAATAGGCGTTTTTAGTTATAAAGACAAATATTATTAGCTCCTTTTGCCTTTCTAATGCTAATAATCACTGTCACTAATAATGGCAGTGATTTCAAGGTTTGTTCAACGTTCTAATTAATAATTTCTAATTTTGAAGTTCCATAATTCACTCCACTGGCTCCACTTTTGAAATCATTCACACAAACACAACACTTTCTGGAGGTTTTGTTTATGCATGCGCACCCCTATGCATACTGCTCAATGGTTTGATTCGTTTGGGCCCTCGGCCGGTGGGTTTTGAGTCTTCACTCAGTGAACGCAGCTCGTTGTGACAGAGATTGATATCGCGTTGTAAGTAATTCACAATGAAGCGTTAAAAAACGTAACCAGACTGTCTTTACCACCAAGTGAATTAACTCATCCCTTTGCCAGATTCATATTTAGAAACGACTGACAAAAAATGTATAGGGCATAATATCAACAGCAATCACTGACTTGTCAACAACAGTGCTGTTAACAGCAGTAGTTTAAATTTAGCGAATATTAAGGGATATAGTCATATAAACACAACAGTGGAGCTCAACAACGGAAAGACAAGCAACACGTTGAACAAGGAACATCTAAACTGACTGTCCAAGACACGTATTTTGTTTGCACGGCTTACTACGGTATGAGTTCACATCACCGCTTTCATTGTCATGAGCTTTCATTGTCCAAATCCAAACAAATTAAA
This sequence comes from Gymnoscopelus microlampas, assembly GCF_963454915.1. NCBI lineage: Eukaryota > Metazoa > Chordata > Actinopteri > Myctophiformes > Myctophidae > Gymnoscopelus > Gymnoscopelus microlampas. The sequence continues at coordinate 17,169,797 of NC_139958.1, forward strand.
AACTCAATGGACAATGGATGAACAGGATACTGTCGATTTACCATGTTGTCAACTGAAAACGATGATGATGATGATGATGACGATGATGAAAATGATGATGAAGTTGCCTTTGCAGAGCGCAAAGCTCTAGTGTCCACAGTGGTGAATAGCCTTAACTTCATGGACAGAACTTAGGCTACAGGCCGCTGTGCCAATTGTTCTAATCATTATAGCTTAGATGTTGATAAATAGCTATAGCTCATGGAGTGGGTTCCAAAATAACATGGCTGTCAGTGCTGTGTTGTGATTCTGCTTAGCGTTTACTTAATTTATATGGCTTTGTGTGTCCTGTAATCCTGCTGTGCAGTTGTCGTCTGAGTGTTTTGCTATGATTTCTCAAATGATTTTATTTCATGGATATGTACAGTATCTTTTAAGCCCCGGAGTTAACCATGTGGGCATGTCACCATGTGTTTATTTTTAAAGGGATATTTCACTTTCAAACATGTTTGGACTAATTTTGACGTCTACTCGGGCATAAAAGAGCACCCAGACAGTTTTTAAGTTGCTTGATTCAGTATTTAGATATTTGATGTTCATTATAATAGACACGCCCCCTTCCTATACAAACCCATTGTAACTTCAAACTCCATTTTAACCATGTTAGATTCATTGAAAACACCCGTCCTTGGTTTTGGTGACTGATATTGTCCTTCTAATGCGTGAGGCGACCGTGTTTTTTCAATTATTCTTTTCATTTATTTCATTATATTTTTTCATTATTTAAAAAAAAAAAAAATCCCCCAAAAATATACAAAATAAATGAAAAAAGTAATTGAAAGAATACGGTCTCTTGACGCATTAGAAGGAAGTCACCAGAACCAAGGACCGAAACAGGTCATAGCACCGGGCACCACGAAGAACGAAGCGTTAATCTGCTGCCCCTGTTTGTCAGGCATTTTGTACAACACCGTTGATTTGTTGATATATAAAAAAAACAGCAATTGATGGAATAGTCACTAAGAAGATAGCCGATCGTTGCAGCCCTGGTTGCCACACACACACAAAGTTTGTTCCGTGGACATTAAACAGGTGCCAGTGGACATTGTCTTTGAGTTGTTTTGTCAGCATTATTTTTAGAAGCCGTCCGTTACAAACCTGGAGACAGTTTAATACCATCGTGCGAAACACTTTCCCTAACTACTGGATAGTGAATATACCAACAGCATATTACACACAACACTCTGCCGCTCTGTTTCTGACAGCGACAAGAAGGTGTCGTTAGCAAAATTATGTTTGAGTTTCCTCACACACCTGTTCCTGTGGGCCGCAACATACACACACAGTGCACCTGTATGGATTTCTGTGTGTGTGTGTGTGTGTGTGTGTGTGTGTGTGTGTGTGTGTGTGTGTGTGTGTGTGTGTGTGTGTGTGTGTGTGTGTGTGTGAGAGAGAAGGTTTGTGAGCCTAATGTGTGCGTGTTTTGTGAGTCTAATTACCCAGTCCTTAAAAAAATGAAAAACAAATAGACAGAAAACATCAAACTGCTGCCTGGCAATTACCAGCATCGTTCAACAACTCTCTACAACAACACAACTCCAATTAGGACACGACAACTCTGCTTAGGGAGAGACTGCAGTGTGTGTGTGTGTGTGTGTGTGTGTGTGTGTGTGTGTGTGTGTGTGTGTGTGTGTGTGTGTGTGTGTGTGTGTGTGTGTGTGTGTGTGTGTGTGTGTGTGTGTGTGTGTGTCTGTGTGTGGGTGGATGGATGGATGAGTGTTTGTACTGTATGTAAGCGAATGGTGACTTGTTTTGGAAGTGTGTGTGTGTGTGTGTGTGTGTGTGTGTGTGTGTGTGTGTGTGTGTGTGTGTGTGTGTGTGTGTGTGCGCACATTCACAAAGTCATCACACAGTCAAATCCTCAGTGTTCAGTTATCCATTTGTACACTCTAAGAATTAGATTGACACTGAGATTTTTACGTTGTCGGTTGTTCACAAACGCACGCATACACACACACACACACACACACACACACACACACACACACACACACACACACACACACACTTGGAAGATATGTAGATTTCGTGTCATGATCATTTTGCCCCAAATGCGACACATTGTGAGCTTGTAAATCTGCTGTTTTTGGTGAAGAGATTTGGTGTAGACAGGAAAAAAAGTACAGTGCCAACTCAGGTCCAGTGTATGACGAAGTGTAAAATCTCTGCGATATGATTATTGGGAGCGTTTTTCAGTGCAATAAACGGTAATAAGGATTATCATCCCATCCCTAGTTCATGACAGTATAAGGGAGTAAGGGTCTAGAACAGTGGTTCTCCTCCTTTTCTGGGTCAGTGCGGCATTGAGTGCCACGCTACGAGCTTGTAGATCTGCAATTCCTTTTTTAATGGTGGAAAATCTGTGCAAATCTTTGAATATATATACATATATATATATGTTTTAAAGTGAACATTTTTAACTCCGATCTGTGCTTTTGGGGGTCCCTGGAACAACTTATTTTGAGATGGGGGTCCGTGGCCAAATACATATAATTTTGGGGGTCCTTCACATGGAAAAAGTTGGAGCACCACTGATAAAGCAACATACTGTAAGGATTTAGAAAACATTTTTAGCCCCATCTCAAAAGCTTGTATATATGCTATTTTTGAATAGCCAAAGAAATCTAAAATCACACAGAGATGCTTTCCCGGTCTTAATGGGTTAACACAGCAGTCCGAATGGCTGCTATGTTAAGTTTTTAGAGCATGTTTATTTTAATAATCAATTAATCGATTGTGTTCTGGCTTGGATCAATGGAACTAAAAAAGTATTTTTTTCCCCAAGATTTTAAAAGAAAATACCATGTTTTTTTCCATCTATTTTGTTATATTATCATTATATTATATAATGATGATATATACAGTATATATATATTATATGTTTTGCCAATTATTTGGGAGGCCACTTGCAATATCCTCAGTGGGTCCCAGACTCCCGGCCCACAGGTTGAGAACCCCTGGTCTAGAATGTACCATGTTCATGTCTGTGGGGACGAGGGTGAAACCATCTGGCTAAGCTTCACTGGGAATGGGGGGGGGGGGGGGGTGCAGAATGGTTTGTCCCAGCTTTTGTTTCATACTTTCTCATTCCCTGGCACTGCCAATGGTGTGTGTGTGTGTGTGTGTGTGTGTGTGTGTGTGTGTGTGTGTGTGTGTGTGTGTGTGTGTGTGTGTGTGTGTGTGTGTGTGTGTGTGTGTGTGTGTGTGTGTGTGTGTGGGGGAGGGAGTGCTGGCTTGCAAACATCCATTCCCTTCCACACACACACACACACACACACACACACACACACACACACACACACACACACACACACACACACACCGTAAATTGTCTGGAACACCCCTTGTGCCATCTGCTCTAGCGATGGGCCAAGGTGTGTGTGTGTGTGTGTGTGTGTGTGTGTGTGTGTGTGTGTGTGTGTGTGTGTGTGTGTGTGTGTGTGTGTGTGTGTGTGTGTGTGTGTGTGTGTGTGTGTGTGTGTGTGTGTGTGTGTGTGTGTGTGTGTGTGTGTGCCTGCTTGCCTTTGTGTGTGTGTTTGAGAAAGAGAGAGAGAGAGAGAGAGAGAGAGAGAGAGAGAGAGAGAGAGAGAGAGAGAGAGAGAGAGAGAGAGAGATTCTCTGTATGTGACTCTGAAACCAAATAAACATTCCCGGCATTATGATATTTCTGTATAATAGACACAGCCTCAGTCCATATAAACTCTAGAGTGCAGAGTAATGGTCACCAGTGCTTCTAAAATCTAAAGCCCAGACTAAAGGAGACGAGTGTTTCTAAAGTCTAGGCAGGGGTCTCAAGGCCAAGGACCCCTTAGCTGAGAGAGAGATCAAGCAGGGACCCCCACTACATACTGTATAAAACTGAGATGTAGATTCAACTCATTCATAGATTTCATAGATCATTTCGTAGTACATTTTCAGATATTTAACCACTTAAACCCCCAATACTTAGCAAACTTGACCTTTGGCTCTGTACTTTGGCTCCCCCCCTCTCTACTGTACAAGTACATCAAGTTTCTTCGACAAAAATAGGCGATCTACAAGCTCACAATGCGTTGCAGCTGCTATTTTCAGCGAATGTTTTCATCCCAGAATAGGGATGCTAGGGTTCAAGTGGTTGATGTAAAAAGAAAAAAAAATAGTTCCTATCACACAAAGATTTGGCAGCCCCCTTGTAGAAACTCTGAGGACCCCCTAAGGGTCCCGTATCCCCTGCTGAAGACCCATGGTTTCTTTCTAAATTGGCCTGAAAAAACATCTATCAGGAGACCACATTTTTTGTGTTATCCTTTTAGCCGTAAAGGGATAGTTCACCCCAAAAAATACCTTTTTCCTATCGATTAGTCACATGGAGACTTGAATTCGTGGATTATTTTTTTGAGTCAATAATTTGATCCAGCGGATCGGTAGGCAGCGGTTCCGGTAGGAGACACAATAGGAGACTCTTTGTGTCTCCTACCGGAACCACTGCCGGTCATCAAATTATTGTCTTAGGAATGCGACAAAAACCAAAAAAAAATCCATTAATTCAAGTCTCCATGGGGTGACTAATTGATAGAAAAAAAAGTCATAAGTCATTTTGGGGGTGAACTATCCCTTTAATGTCTTACTGTATCACGTGCTGTTTACATTTCTGACTAATACAGCATTCAATCAATCAATCAATCAATGGGCCAGAGCTCAGCTTAATGTCTGGCCAGTGGAGAGGGTGAAGGTGAACAGCTTCACGTACCCTCGGGGCTGCACATCACAGAGGTCCTGACTCTGAGAGAATGCACACAGAGTCTGGCAGAGAAGGCGAGATGACGCCTGTATCACCTCAGGCTGCGGAGGAAGTTCAAGGTCTCGGAGAAAAGTCCTGAAATCCGTCCACTCTGCTACCATCACCCAGATCATCCTGACACAGGGGCCACCTCTATATGGCAGTGGTTCTCAAACATTTTCACGTCAAGGACCCCCAAAATGATGCTTTTTTTTTGGCTGCGGACCCCCAGTCTCAAAAAATATTTTTGTGCCAGGATTTTTCAAAAATAGCAGATATTTTCAAATAGCCAAACTACAAAATATGGTTAAAATGATTGTGACGCCATATTAACTAGTTTTGCGGGACCCCCTGGTACCTCCCTCCCCCAAGGACCCCTGGGGTTCCCCGGACCCCACTTTGAGAACCAATGCTATATGGTATGGCAATAGCTCTTCCCACGATCTGCGAGTGCTGCGGAAAAGTGGTGCAGGTCTGCCAAGCGCACCACAGGGGAGCTCTCTCCCATTCCTACAAGACATGTACTGTATGACAGCAGGTGCTTGAGGAGGGCAAAAAGGATTATGAAGGACAAACATCACCCCAGTAACGGACTACTTGTGATGATGCAAACAAAAGCGCTGGCGGTGTCTCTTAGTCCGGGGCTCAAGGCGCGGAAAGAGTTTCTTTTTCTTTTTTTTTTCCTTTTTCTTTTTCTTGGGGCTGTCAGAGCTCTGAATGAGGACAAGGAAAAAGGAAACAAAATACATCAAAAGCTGCATTCAATCTGTAAGAATCCTGAGTAGCTGCGCAAAACGTTACTTGCACATTGTACATAGACAGGTGAAATAGATGCACTGTACTGCTGTAATGTATACCTTCTTGCACATTCCCCACTTTTGCTGCAAAGATACCATAGGTTTATCACACCTACTTTTAACTTCATGTTTTATCTATAATTAAAAGTATAGAGCACAGACAAAATGTTATAGATGACCAGTGTTTCTAAAGTATAGAGGACAGATTCAATTCTATATAGGTGACCAGTGTAGTGTTTCTAAATTATAGAGCACAGATTCAATTCTATAGGTGACCAGTGTAGTGTTTCTAAAGTTTAGAGCACAGACTAAATTCTAGAGGTGACCAGTGTGTCTAAAGTATAGAGCACAGACTAAAAGTGAACTAAAAAGTAAAGTAAAGTATAAGCAACAATGTTGCAAGTAAGAAAAAAGTCTAATGCTGACCAATGTTTCTGCAATCTAGAATCCAGTCTAAAGGTGACCAGTATCTCCACAGTATAAAGCCCCCCCCAGACTAGAGTCTAAAGGTGACCAAGGTGTTTTTAAAGGCTAAACTTCCAACAAAGACAAAGCATTAGTACCTTGATATTTTTATTTTAAATAGTGGTTAGTTAACAAAGTTGTGTCATGACTTGAGATAGAATGGTTATAGTACTGTGTGTGTGTGTGTGTGTGTGTGTGTGTGTGTGTGTGTGTGTGTGTGTGTGTGTGTGTGTGTGTGTGTGTGTGTGTGTGTGTGTGTGCGTGTGCGCGTGCGTGTGTGTGCGCGTGTGCAATGTTCCCAGCCCTGAGGTCGAGTCTGAGACACATGTGGGCTGACCTGAGTAGATCAGCCTGCTTTCCTCATTGGCTGAAGAACATCTGGCCGCCTGTGTGTGTGTGTGTGTGTGTGTGTGTGTGTGTGTGTGTGTGTGTGTGTGTGTGTGTGTGTGTGTGTGTGTGTGTGTGTGTGTGTGTGTGTGTGTGTGTGTGAGATACCACATTGATCTCCCCCCTAACATTCCACACTGTCAGGCCTCTGAATAGCAAGCACTCCTCAGTCCAAACATCCCCCCTCTCTCTCTCTCTCTCTCTCTCTCTCTCTCTCTCTCTCTCTCTCTCTCTCTCTCTCTCTCTCTCTCTACTGTTCCTTTCCATCTCCCTGATGTTTCTTTCTTTCTTTCTTTCTTTCTTTCTTTCTTTCTTTCTTTCTTTCCACGCTCTCCCATATGTTCTCACTTTCTCTGTTTGCATCGTTGTTTCTTTTCCTCCCTCACTCTCTCTTCACCCATGTTCCCTCCCTCTCTTTCCTCTGTCTTTATATCTCTCCATCCTCCCTTTAATCTTTTGAGCTCCCTGTCATACTCATATTCTGTTTGATCTCTCTCTTTCTCTTTCCCTCTCCCTCCCTCTCTCTCTCCCCCTCACTCTCCCCCTCACTCTCCCTCTCTCTCTCTCTCTCTCTCTCTCTCTCTCTCTCTCTCTCTCTCTCTCTCTCTCTCTCTCTCTCTCTCTCTCACGCACACCTTTCTGTTTCTCCTCTAAACCCAATCTGTTGTCGGCGTCTTTTCATAATGGAATGACTATTTGTGTTACAGAAACATAAGATAACAATGTAATGGTCTTTTAGCCTCAACGCAGGCTTGTTTTGATCACATCTAATACACTGAAAACATCTGACCTGCACACCTGAGCTCAATGCATGTTCCTGCAGCAGTATGGAGCAACTCTGCAGGCTCCTTCACACGCACACACACTAATGCACGCACACGCGCGCGCGCACACACACACACACACACACACACACACACACACACACACACACAAACACACACACCTATATTAAGGAAGCAGAGCTAATTGGTTCACTGACTTTCTAAAGGGGGAGTTTGGCTTAGCCTGGGGTTTATAACTTCTGCGCATGTGTGTGTGCGTGCGTGTGTGTGTGCGTGCGTATGTGTGTTTAATTGCACATCCCTATTCTGGGGGGAACATTCGACATTCGTCGAAATGTGCCACTATGCGACACGTCTTGAGCTTGTAGATCTGCTGTTTTTTGATACTTTTATTTGACAGCCTGACCGTAGTATGATCAAGTATGGCATAAATGTATGAAAAAAGTTTAAATATAGCGTTATGCGGTTTCTGCCTGACAGCAGCATGGATACCAAATCGTACTGTATACTGTCTCAGTGTCTCGTTCAACTCACTGAATGTTTTTATGATGTCAATTCATTTTCCTGCATTTATTTTTGCGTATTTCTCCAAAGCAATAATAATGTGGGTCCTGACTGTAAATGCTCTCTCTCTACAGGAAGACAATAGAAGCAACTCCCCACTTCCTCAATAAAACATTTCCTTCACCGGCAACTTTGGCTTACAGGGAAAAAGATTAAAGACCTATTCTATACTATTCAATAGCCCACTGGTTCTCAAAGTGGGGTCCGAGGACCCCCCTGGGGGTCCTTGATAGGGTTCCAGTGGGTCCCCAAAAACAATTAGGAACCGTTTAACCCGGGAAACGCATCTACAAATGTCTCCTGAATGCTAACTGGTTTCTGAAAAAAACGTATGTTGCTATATCAGTGGTGCTCGAACATTTTCATGTCAAGGATCCCCAACATTATATGTATTTGATGACGGACCCCCATCTCAAAATGTTTTGTTGCAGGGGCCCCCCCCCAGAAGCAAAGATTTCATATGTTCGCTTTAAAAAATATATATATTCAAAGATTTGCAAAAAATAGCAGATCTACAAGCTCATAGCTAGTATTTCCATTTATCTATACTTTTACTTCTACACCATTGCATCTCAGTGGCAAATATCGTACTTTCACTCCACTACAATTATTTGAAAACTTTAGTCACTAGTTACTTTGTAAAACACACATTAACCACTTCAGCCCTATTTAAACTTTGGCTATTTGAAAATAGCCGATCTACAAGCTCACAATGCGTCGCGAGCAATTTTCAAAAGATTGTTATACATTTCATACATTCTTTCTGCATAATGAGTACTTTTATTTTTGATACATTGAGTGCATTTTGATACCAATACTTTTGTACTTTTACTGAAGTGAATGTTGAATTCCAGACTTTTAACTTGTAACAGAGTATATCTACATAACATTGCAGTATTGATACTTTTATCTAAGTAAAGAATTTGAGTACTTTCTCCGCCACTGGCGATACGCATACTGTATGGTGTGGAACCAAGTTTAAACCATGCAGGCTCAAGTGCATATAGACCCTCATTCAGCAGCTTGACTGTAAGACTGTAACCCGATACATGTAAACATGTGAATGAACACACACACACACACACACACACACACACACACACACACACACACACACACACACACACACACACACACACACACACACACACACACACACACACACACACACACACACACACACACACACACATTCTCACACACACACATTCTCACAGAAACTCTCTCAAAGTGGGGCCTATGTCTGCCCTCCGCCTTCTAAAAAGCCTCCCCCCTTTTCCTGTCTGTCTTCCTGCCCAGACTGCAGGTGTTCATGACGCAATAAAACAAGTAGTGACTCTTCACCCAACCTCCTCTCCTCTCCTCTCCTCTTCTCTTCTCTTCTCTTCTCTTCTCTTCTCTTCTCTTCTCTTCTCTTCTCTTCTCTTCTCTTCTCTTCTCTTCTCTTCTCTTCTCTTCTCTTCTCTTCTCTTCTATTCTCAATATGTGTGTGTGTGTGTGTGTGTGTGTGTGTGTGTGTGTGTGTGTGTGTGTGTGTGTGTGTGTGTGTGTGTGTGTGTGTGTGTGTGTGTGTGTGTGTGTGTGTTTACCACAGTTGTCCTGATAGTAATAATGTGAAATGTTGAGCAACTGGCCTCTGTTCTCTGTTAAGCTAATGACTGGACTTATAGACGCTGACAGCCGCGCACACGCACGCACGCACGCACGCACGCACGCACGCACGCACGCACGCACGCACGCACGCACGCGCACATGCACATGCACATGCACATGCACATGCACATGCACACACCATCCTCACATACACACAAGTACAGATGCACACATACAGTTACACACTAAAGTGAAGGTTTCCTTTCTCTAAACCACATAATACATGTCTGGACACGCAGCAGTCCCTGTGAACATGTGAGAGAGAGAGAGTGAGAGAGAGCGTGTGCATGCACGGCTTTGCACGCGCGTAAGTATGCGTGTGTGTGTGTGTGTGTGTGTGTGTGTGTGTGTGTGTGTGTGTGTGTGTGTGTGTGTGTGTTTTAATGCACATCTGTGTTTTATTAACTATTCTCAGTGTGGTGTCATGTGACAATCCCTTTCAAAGTGGATGTAGCCAATAGGAAAACAGCTCTTTTTTTAAAAGGTGATAGTGATATATATATATTTTTAAATAAATGTTAAATAGCTCTATGTTCCAATAGGAATCATTGCCTTAGAGAGTTTGTTCAGTAACAGGTGTCTCCCACTCTCTCCAGCTCTTTGGTAAACCCCAAATATATTTTCAGGTCGGGACGCACTATCCAACCAGACATCGTGAGACGCGTTGTGAGCTTGTTGTAGATCAGCTATTTTCAGCGAAGCGATTTTGTGTAGAGGGAAAAAAACAAGTACTACAGACCTATACAGAGCCCTGTGAGACCCCGGTCAGTGAAGAATGTAAGGTTTAACCCATTAAATCCGGGAACGCATCAACAAATGTCTTCTAAATCAGTTTTCTGAAAAAAACGTATGTTGCTATAATATCAGTGGTTCTCAAACTTTTTCATGTCAAGGACCCCCAAAATTACATGTATTTGGTAGCGGACCGGACCAAATATTTTTGCTCCAGGGACCCCCAGTGGCAAAGATTTGAGTTACAAGTGTTTGCTTTACAAAATATATATTCAAAGATTTGCACACATTTTCATGATTTTTCAAAAATAGCAGATCTACAAGCTCATGAGCTTGTATATCTGCTATTTTTGAATAGCCAAAGTATAAATGGGTTTAATGGGTTAAGTGGTGAGAGGGGGACAGCCTCCTACAATGTTTAAATGCCTCCGTCATACGGTCTGGAGCACGGAAGCGCTGAAAACGATCCGGGGGCAAAGCGGATGTCCCGCCTCCTCATTGCTTCCGTTACCCGTTTGGTCCTTGCAGTATAGCGTACATTATGTCCTACTGTAAATACAATTATTCAAAGCATTAGGGGTGTGCCGATACACTAATTTCACCAAACGATACGATACGATATTTGGCTCACAACTTCGATACGATTTCGATACGATACGCACTTTTTTATTATGAAAATATATGGGGGAGAAAAAAAGTAAATGCAAACAAATAATTCTGTTTTTGCATTATTCAGACGTATGCAAACTTGTAGCTTTTCAGCTACAATAGCCGTTTTGAATCCAAATAGGGCAATAGTGTGACACCTGACCCGAAAAAAAAACAACATGTTGTCACCCTTTTCACCTCGGGGCTGTTTGCATGCCTGATTATTATTATTGTAGTAAAAAAAAAAAGAAAAAAAATTCAAAACTATATTTTTTTCCCCCAAAACGATACATATCGTCACAAAAACGTATCGCGATATATCGCGGGACGACATATCGGCACACCCCTACAAAGCATATATACGGCTTTCTGCTTAGCAGAAATTTGAATTAAAACATATATTTTAAAGATATTTTAAAATGTAAATTTTGTGAACGGAAAATGACGAACAGATGGCAGCTTCCTTTCCTGGCTTTCGGGAGGTGTAGTTCCAGACTCTATATAGCATTCGGAGATTGCGGAATAGTTGCCTGGCTACGCAACACTATGAAAGAGAAATGAGAACAAGAGAGGAAATGATGGAGAGAGAGAGAGAGAGAGAGAGAGAGAGAGAGAGAGAGAGAGAGAGAGAGAGAGAGAGAGAGAGAGAGAGAGAGAGAGAGAACGAGAGAGAGGGGGGGGGGGGTGATACATAGATTAGAGTTCTTGGAATCGGAATGTTTCCAGTTCAATCCCCAGCTCCTCATAAATGCATTCATTTACCAGATAGATAGATTGATAGATAGTGTGCAGTTGTGGCTAAATAATGTAGATTTCTCAGTACTCAGTTCCATTAAAATTCCACAAATGAAAGCAGCATTATGTTTAAATATTTAGAGGTTATAGATAGATGAACGCCTGTAATGGAGGTATAGACGGTCATTAGGGGCTGTAATTAGACATGGGGTGCAAACTACACCCAACGCAGGGAAGACAGGGAGAGAGAGAGAGAGAGAGAGAGATGGGTTTAATTCTCTTCTCACACCTGCATGAGATACAGTATCAGAAGAGATACACAAGAGGCTATGTATAATAGAAATGGTATTATTTTGTGTGTGTGTGTGCGCGTGTGTGTGTGTGTGTGTGTGTGTGTGTGTGTGTGTGTGTGTGTGTGTGTGTGTATGTGCGTGGGTGTGCGTGTGTGCGTGCGTGCGTGCGTGCGTGCATGCGTGTGAAGCCAAAATAATTTCGCAGATCGTGTCTCACATCTGAGAAGGCAGGTACGTAGCATGGCAGTGTTCAGTGAAGCTATAATGGCCAGTCAAGAGAAACTCATAAGTGTCTCCCTTGACATCCAATCAAATCATTTGGAAACCAAAAAGACGTGTCCCTTATTAAGCTGATAAAAGGGACAACATTCGTTTTTTGGCAATCAATCAATGACACACATCTAACAAGTTCAAACAGTTCATATACATATTCTATAATACAGGCTGTTAACCATATAGACTTAGTATACTGGAGTTTAGAGTTGTCTCTGACTTGGACCGCTTTTTTCTGTCTACACCAAATGTGTGTGTGTGTGTGTGTGTGTGTGTGTGTGTGTGTGTGTGTGTGTGTGTGTGTGCGTGTGTGCGTGTGCGTGTGCGTGTGTGTGTGTGTGATAGTGCAGGTATTGCTCTCTGCGTGTGTTTCATATGTCACCAGCTTGTGTCTCTGTGTGTATGTGGGTTTCTTAGCGTGTGCGTTCCTGAATGTGTGCATGTCTTAATTGTTTTATGTGCATGTGTCTCACCATAAGTATATCTCACAGCATGCATGAACACATCTCAGTGTGTGTGTGTGTGTGTGTGTGTGTGTGTGTGTGTGTGTGTGTGTGTGTGTGTGTGTGTGTGTGTGTGTGTGTGTGTGTGTGTGTGTGTGTGTGTGTGTGTGTGTGTGTGCAGTGCACGCTTGTATTACCATACTTGTGAGGGCCAAACGTTCCCACAAGATTAGCAGAATTTGAGAAATACACATAGTGAAGACTATTTTCCTGGTAAAAAGGATGCTTAGAGATTACAATTAGAAAAAGATTCAGGTCGGGGTCAGCGTTAGGATTAGACATTTATACATTAGGTTTAGGGATTACAGATGGAGTCATTCCTGATTTATTCTTAGTTGCGTGCTTGCGCCGTGCACCAAAAAACAGCCGATCTACAAGCTCACAAACGTGCCTGCTGCGGCACGTTGTGAGCTTGTAGATCGGCTATTTCTCGCTTTTAGGCTTATGACCCAACATTTTGAAAATGGCATTTATAAAATTGCTAAAATGTTGATGTCCTCACAAGTATAGTGATACAAACGTGTGTGTGTGTGTGTGTGTGTGTGTGTGTGTGTGTGCGCCTTGCACCCACGCAGACATGCTAACTCGTTAGCGCTTTCTCACTTCCTCGTCCTCAGCACCGACCCCAGAATAGGATTGGCAGCCAGGTGGCAATCCCATGATGCATTGCTCCCACTGAAAAGCAACTCGCTGGCTAGTGATGTCGTTAAGTGGGGAAAAAAACACAAAAAAAGGGACCCCAGTTTCTCTCTCTCTCTCTCTCTCTCTCTCTCTCTCTCTCTCTCTCTCTGCTTCTCTGTCATGTTCAGCTCAACATAGTTTGTTATTGGACTGAATTTGTCATAATCAGTGGCTCTGTCTCATTTACCAGGACGCTTCCTAGTTAGGTAACATGTTTAGGAAATATATGGCAGCTTAGGACAATCTAATTACAGTAGGAATCGCATGCTATATCTACCTATCTATCTATCTCTCTATCTATCTCTATCTCTATCTCTATCTCTATCTCTATCGCTCTCTCTGTCTGTCTGTCTGTCTGTCTGTCTGTCTGTCTGTCTACTTACCTGAGATGCTGTATGTCTTCCTTCATTTCAGTTAATTAATGGCAGTAGGTATTCATCATGTAGTTTCATTGTTTCATGGCTGGGGTTGAGTACCGAGAACCGGTACCATATCAGAACCGGTACCACTACGTCCGATACTACCGATACCGTATAAAAGTATAGTACCAAATATTAGGTACTGCTTTGTAACTTTCGTGATGATTAAGGCTGATCTAGAATGAATGCAAAGTAAGGTAGCACTGGCAGCAGGCTCTCAGAAAGAAACAAAGTGGTTGTACAATATTATTCAAGTTTGCCTTGGCAGAAAAAAGAAAAGCCATTAATGTCATTGACTGTTTTTTTTTATTGAAAAGTATCGGTTTTGGCACTGTTTAGGCACCGGCACCGTTTAAAAAATACTAGAATGCTACGTGTGGTACTGAAAATCAAACAGGACGAACACATTAGCAACAAACGTCTGTAAGGGGCGCTACCATGTGTATCAGAGGAGATATAGCAGTCAGGAGGATGAGACTAGCCGGTCACTGCCACCGACACTGTTTTTGTACAGTTTTTGATTGATTGATTGAATATTTACTTTATTAGTCAGAAATTTAAACAGCACAAGGTACTGTCAGACAACAAATACAAAACACTAGCGCTGTCCCCAAACGGTTTGTTACTGCCGTGCGGGTGGAAAAATGCGGTTACCTCCCCTTGTATTGTGGCTGTGGGCGTCATTCACTTTGGAGAAGTCAGGCATGAGGGTAATGAGGGCACTGCCCCTTTGACTGAGTATCTTAAATACTGTGGGATCGATCAGTAGGACGTCCCACACCCACCTACGAGGATGTGTTAAATACTGTGGGATCGATCAGTAGGACGTCCCACACCCACCTACGTGGATGTGTTAAATACTGTGGGATCGATCAGTAGGACGTCCCACACCCACCTACGTGGATGTGTTAAATGCTGTGGGATCGATCAGTAGGACGTCCCACACCCACCTACGTGGATGTGTTAAAGAAAGATGTCGGTGCGGAAAGTACAAACGAACTGGCCAGATGTACTGTATGGAGATTCTGGGGCTGACTGGAGACGCTGTGGGGGGCTCTTCTGAGGACGACGTAGAGAGAGATCTAGCAGCAGCGGTATCAGATTAAATCCAATTGACACCAAACCGCATTCATGGCGGTACGGTAGGGGCTCATCCTGTCATGTCAGTGTTTCATGTGTTCATCAGGGACGGCGAGGAGCGTGACAGCAGCGGAGGCGTCGCGTGTCTCTCCTCTGCTGTCGACAAACTCCTGAATAATTACTGTAGGAGAGGAAACACGCAGCCACATTAGTTTCAGACTCACTTACACTCAGTGAGTGTGTGTGTGCGTTTGTGTGTACTCTATGTGCCTGCATGTGCGTGTGTGTGTGTATGTGTTTTGTAGTAGTAGTAGTATAACCATGATTTGATGCAGTGGTAGACAATAGTGAGCTAGAACCTGCCCACCAGTGAGGAAATCTGTCTGAAGCATTGTTTCCCACACATTGGATCTGTGCCCATTCTCACGCTGAGAATTATTTTTAAGCCCTTTTTAACTTTGTTTAAAATAAATATATCATATTATTTAAAAACATTTTCAAAATGTTTTCAACGGAAAAAGAGGAATTCATCTCAATAAAAAAAAAGAAAACATTCCATATATGTAAAAAGAATGCTAAAGAAACAGTGAAAATTGCAGATCTACAAGCTGTCAGTGGCTATTTTCTTTTTTTATATTTTGGACCGGGAAAGCATCTGTGTCATTTTTAGATTTCTTTGGGCTATTCAAAAATAGTTGTAGCAGATCTACAAGCTCATAGCGCAGCACCGAGTGCCACAGTATGAGCTTGTAGATCTGTTATTTATTTATTTTATCGTGAAAATTTGTGCAAACCTTTTGAATATATATATATTTTTAAAGCAAACATTTGTAACTGAAATCTCGAAGAAGCAAAGATTTCAGTTACAAAAAAAATATTTAAAAATATATATTCAAAGATTTGCAAACATTTTCACGATTTTTCAAAGAATAGCAGATATACAAGCTCTACTAGCTTGTATATCTGCTATTTTTGAATAGCCAAAGTATAAAATAATGGTTATAGCTAAAATCTAATGACATGATTTGCGTTCCCGGATTGAATGGATTAATCCATGTTGAGAGGGAATGCCAGGCTCAGATCACAGCGGGGGGGTGGGGGGGTGGGGGGGGGCTGTGTAGTGCTGAACCTATCAGAGTGCAATCAGAGATACTTGTTTTTCTCAATGTTACATGCACATTTAATGTACAGAGATAAGCCTACTTATATATACTGCGCCCTTTATAAATCTTTATATACCTTCTATAAGATTTACTTTATTCGCTTATTTACGGGACAGTGTACGTTAATGAACATTCTATGCATGTACAAAAATTGAATCAATTGAACATGATCTCATGTAAACCTGCCGTATTTAGCTATAGAAGCTAATTTACATCCGTAGTCCCACATATAAAAACATCACAGCAACAACGTGACAGGAAATACAGAAAAGAACAGAAAATACAACATACAATATACAACTGCCTACAAAAATACCATACCTGATGTAACTAACAACCTACAATAGTAAATACCTTGGTTTACTTACGTATTACTTTATTATCAGATTACTATTTTTATGCATTTGATTATTGATGTATTATGAGGTATTATCTTGTGTCCTTCTTAACTGTAAATCGCTCTGGATTGAGAGCGTCTGCTAGATGCCTAAACTGTAAACTGTAAACTGTAGATCGGCTATTTCCGCTGTTTTTGATGTACGACGAAGTAAATACCCAGGAAGAATTCGGCGAATAAAAGTATGTCAAATAATTACCAGAATAAGTTTGGCTACTACTGTACACGGTCAGTCCAGGTGGTGATGTCTCTTCTATAACAGAGAAGAAACATTTAAATGATACACATTTATTATTCACAATATTGGAAAGGGGAAATAATGGCATGTTATAACTCAAATGGGCCATTAGTGGGCCTATCCCTGTCCTGTTTTATTTCTTGAGATATTTTTACACATTCTCCACACTTCCTTTCCCTCCGTCACGTGTATGTCTCACATTCACACCTACACTGCACACCTTTGGTCCAGTTTAATAGAACCATGGTGATATATACTCTCTCTCTCTCTCTTCGCTTTCTTCTCTCTTTCTTAATTTATTTCTTTCTTTCTTTCTTGCTTGCTTTCTTGCTTTTCTTGCCTTCTCTCTCTCCCCACCCCTTCCTTTTCTTATTGTCCTATCTTTAATAGAGCACACAGTTTATATAACTACCACTCTTCCACTCTCCCTTCTCTCTCTCTCTCTCTCTCTCTCTCTCTCTCTCTCTCTCTCTCTCTCTCTCTCTCTGCCCTGGTTGTGTCAGTGTGAGAACAGAGTCCTGATAGGAGTGTAATGTAGCTGAACGCTGTTCGTCGGCCATTGTACAGTTGACACAGCAGTGACCTATTCTCCAATATGAGCCCACATACTGTACGGTCAAACAAAGTTACACAGCAGCCCGCATGTATGGTCAGACAACGGCACGCTGCATCCTGCATGTACCACCCCATACAGTTTAAAAATAATAGAGAGGTAACGAAATTCCCCCCGCCCATTCACTTGTATGGAGTTGCTCACCCAGCGCATACTCCCTTTTCACCCATTCTTCTGGGTTGGGAAATGTGACGTGCGGGGGCCTATTTGGGGCCTATTTGACGCGTTTTT
>NC_139958.1:17197251-17204751 GCF_963454915.1 Gymnoscopelus microlampas
CTGCTCACAAACATCACATAGAACACACAGCGTAATTAGTTACAACACAATCAATCAATTCAGTGACACAAACCAGCGCTAACGGTGTAATATTATCGCTGAAACTTGTATCTCCATCTTTTTTCCCCCTCATAAATGAATGCCCTACTTTATATTGTTGTCATGATGCCAAACAGCCAATGTACTTTATATAAGGTTAAAGTGGTTAAACTGATTTTGCTACTGTAAAGACCTGGAACGCATCTGTCACTTTAGATTTCTTTGGCTTTTCAAAAATAGCTACGAGCTTGTAGATCTGCTATTTTCGAAAAATCGTGAAAAAATATTTTTTATATTTTTTTCAAAAATCTGTTTAGATTTAGATTTTTTGAAAGAATCGCCTCAGGTCTTAATGGGTTAACACATTTTGCTGGGTCCCCAGACCACGCTTTTGAGAACCACTGAAACTGGCTATTGGACAGGGACCCAGAAAAATCTTCTGTGTTAATTTAACTCCAGGAGTACAGTATGTAAATGGTACCAAATGGACCCTTTCACGTCTGTCTATCTGTCCTGTGCTTTATTCTAACCTTTTAATTTAACCTCTCTCCCTCTCTCCCTCTCTTTCTCTCTCTCTCTCTCTCTCGCTCTCTCTCTCTCGCTCTCTCTCATGTAGACGTTGAGGAGAGAACGAATACAGGATCTTGGGGGAGTCGTGCTTCCAAGGTAAGAGCCTCACATCCACACCACAAACTGCATTGGCTGCACATCGGAAAAAAACAAAAACAAACCCACAACAAGCCTATAATAGTTTTACTGACTTGAGTTGAACTATTCATAAACTACAAGGTCATGATCACAGTATGCTGATTCTCTCTCTCTCTCTCTCTCTCTCTCTCTCTCTCTCTCTCTCTCCAGAGTTATGTGGACAGTTCTGCATACGGTCACATGGCGAGCAGAGATATGGCGTCACATGACAGTCTGTCACCACCATATTCCAACTCCAGACTAGCAGGTAGGCTGCTGACACAATGAATGAATGAATGAATGAGTGGATGAATGAACAAATGAATTAACAAATGAATTAACAAATGAATTAACAAATGAATTAACAAATGAATGAATGAATTCATTAAAGAGGTGGTGCCATGGTTTTGCACTTTTTCTGTTTTTTCTGCCCCTATATGTGAGGTTTGGACATCGACATTCGCTGCACTGTGATTGGCCACCATTGTACCCCCCCCCACCCATTGTACCCCCCCAACCCTGCGCTGTGATTGGCCACCATTGTACCCCCCTAACCCTGCACCGTGATTGGCCACCATTGTACACTGGTTGATTCTATTCAGGACTGTGATTGGCTAGTGAAGCACATGACACATGTGCATAGCACTATAAATAGGACCATGCACTTAAAAAAAACACATTTATGTTTTTTTTTAAGTGAATCACCCATTGTGGACCAACCATTGTTTATTTATTGTTTATTGTTAATAAATAGCACCACACACTTCAGAAATATTATTTTTCTTTAAGTGAACTTCCATCACTGTGATGACCACTGTGACCAAACCGCCCACTTCACACTGGGTGTGATTTTTCATGTGTCTATGAGGTTGATAGAACTTCATTAAGCCCCCTGGTGGTGTTTTTATGGTGTTTCATGTCTTCTCTGACTATTTTGAGTTTCTTCCTGGAGGCTGAAACCTTGAGGGTCAAACGTGCCAATAGAAAAACAGCACTTTAATGACACAGTAAAAATATACCCTCCCCCTCATTATCATAACACAACAGGTGTGGGCATGAGGAGGAGGAGGGACTAGGACAGGTGGGTGGTGCTAAGGTGGTGGAGGAGGTGCTAAGAACTAGGTATACTTAATGAACTGGAGGCGTGCCCACATAAAAACATAATTTTAACATTTAACAATTTTTTGATAGTACAGTATATTGTTTAGACTGATGCTAGGTTCTTGGTTTAACTGTGACCCTAGTTTACTGAGGCACTGCACTGTTTCTCTGCACTTGATGTATGTGTTTACATTGCTTATTGTAAGTCGCTCTGGTTAA
This sequence comes from Gymnoscopelus microlampas, assembly GCF_963454915.1. NCBI lineage: Eukaryota > Metazoa > Chordata > Actinopteri > Myctophiformes > Myctophidae > Gymnoscopelus > Gymnoscopelus microlampas. The sequence goes on from NC_139958.1 coordinate 17,199,298, forward strand.
TGCCTAAATTGTAAATGGATGAATGAATGAATTAACCCATAGTCCATATTCACACGGCGGCCATTTTGGAATTTAACATTGCGTTGCTGTGGCAACTGGGGTGGCAACTGGGGTGGCATTTCATTGACTTAATGGCAATATGGCCGCCATGTGAATATGGTCTATAAAGACCTGAGGTCGATTCTAAAAATGTCTTCTAAATCTATGCTACATCAGTGGTTCTCACAAACCTTTTCATGTCAAGGACCCCCAAAATGATATGTACCCTATCTCAAAATATTTTGTTCCATGGTTCCCCCAGAAACAAAGATTTGAGTTAAAAATTTTCGCTTTAAAAAATATGAACTCATTCACTGCCACTGACGTAAAAAACATATTTTTTTCCAATGACCAAATCTGCCACTGACGTAAAAAACGTAATTTTGCAGATTAAATTTATTTTAAAAGATCTCACCGTCCTTCATCTCTCGCAGTGACACATTTCATTGTAGCACACCCGGATACGGAAATGACGTCAATCGAAGATTTTCGGTTCCGCCTGCTTCCTGTTTAGGTCCCCCTCTAAAACGGCATTTTCTCGGCTTTGTCTTTCTCCGCCGTGGAACGCTGTTTAGCAACGCTGTTTTGAAACTGCTACTACTGTAAAATGGAATGTCGCCGATTGAAGATTTCTTCTCTGGGCCACTCACACAACTACCCTGTGTGTCTACAAACAGTTGAACACGCAATCATAAGGGATTTAGCGAGGTGTGTGGCGAGGTGAAAAAGTAAGTGAGCCGTGACGTTCACATGGCGATACATGGTGTTTTTAAACTGGGCTGGAGGAGAAAGACTCCGCCCCGATCGGAATGTTTGTTGTCTGAGCGCCGTGCACGGATCGCCTGTGTGTTTAGAAACGATTGGACTTGCGATCATAATGGGGAAAACAAATGTGATTTTTTTAAAGTTATAAAAAACACTAAATCGCTCAAGTGCACTTCGGGTGGCGTGCCTCCGTAGTTTTAACCGTTTTTTTATCAGCTCGCAGGGCTGATCAACAGACAGACGCCGCAACTAGTCGTCACCTTTGCATCACCTTTGCATCACTTTCTCGTCACTTTTTCCTCATTGGCGCTCAATGTCCTCTCAGAATATAGCATCTAAATGGGAATAGGCTACCGCGCAGGGGCAGGGCAGCACAGCTGCTAAACACCCCCTGCTAAACTCCCCCTCCCCCTCCTACACACACACACACACACACACACACACACACACACACACACACACACACACACACACACACACACACACACACACACACACACACACACATGCATCTCTAATATAGGTCTACTACTAACCTTTGTTTCTGTTTGACCAGCCAAACTAAAATCCACGATTTTTGAGTGTTGCTCCAACTTGCTTGGATTAGATCTGAGTGGTGTTCTCTGGCGTTTTCAACACAAATGCACATTATTATTGCCAATCAGCTATGTAGCAGGTTAACGATGGCTCGTTGAGCCTGTATTTGCATTTGACCCTGATTTGACCACATAGGCAATCAACAGCACTAATTAATGGCAGCTGTAGACGTTTGTCTTTTGTGTGTGTGTATGTGTGTTTAATATACAACTGAATCTTTTCTGTAGCCTAGATATCAAGTAATTCCCTGTAGAGGGTAGACCCCTCGTGCTAAAGTTAAATGCCTTCTAAGTTCCACTTCCCCCCAAAAGGACGACTTGTCTTGTTTTAGACATATTGTCTTTTAATGCTACACAATAAATAGTAAAAATGTATTCTACATGCATAAATAATAATATATAATAAATAATGATAATAATATAATAATAATACAAAAAATGTAAATGCCCTCCCACATGATCGGATCGGTATCGGCCGATCGGGCTATCGGTGATCGGTCCCCGTTTTTTTTGGAAATCTTTGAATATAAATAAATATATATATATATTTTGTAGAATCGGAACCTCAGGTCTTCATAGGTTAACGGAGCCGTCACCCTTTTACATCTTGGGTTTGAGAACGGCATTCCCGGATGCCGTCAAATGAGGTGAAGGTCACGTTGGTCACATCCGGACCCTTGAAGTCACTACAGTACTATTTGAGAGTGAGAATATGTTGTCTCATCAATTAGAGTTTACAGTTATCTCTCTATTATAGTCTCTTTCTCTCTCTCTCTCTCTCTCTCTCTCTCTCTCTCTCTCTCTCTCTCTCTCTCCCTATCATTCTCTCAGTCAGTTTTTAAAAGGAAACTCAGACTGGGTGTGTTCATTTACCCATGATGCTCTTTGCCTCTGGCCCTCTCCGATGTGGCGCCAGTTGTGAGCAAATGGCCACTGACACAGATAATCTGACACGCACGCACGCACGCACGCACGCACCCACGCACACACACGCGCGCGCACACACACACACACACACACACACACACACACACACACACACACAGTTTGTCTGTGTTAACACACAAAACGCAGAGCCTAATTAGCTTTGACTGGCTCCATCAAATATGGAAGATGTCAGCTTCGAGCGGATGCCCTTTAACTCCATCTATCTATCTATCTATCTATGTATCTATCTATCTATCTATCTATCTATCTATCTATCTATCTATCTATCTATCTATCTATCTATCTATCTATCTATCTATCTATCTATCTATCTATCTATCTATCGATTTACAAGCTCACAACAATGTGTCACATCACTATCTATTTTCAATTTTTTTTAAAATAGGGATGCCAGTTTTAACCCACACCTGAGGGCGATTCTACAAATGTCTTCTAAATCCTAACAGTTTTCTGAAAAACTTATGTTGCTAAATCAGTGGTAATCAAACCTTTTCATGTCAAGGACCCCTAAAATGATATGTATTTGGCTGCCGACCACCATCTCAAAACATTTTGTTCCAGGGACCCCCAGAAGCAAAGATTTGAGTTAGAAATGTTCGCTTAAAAAATAATATATATTCAAAGATTTCCCCGAAAAAAATCTGCTATTTTTGAATAGCCAAAGTATAAAATGAAACTTGCTTTCCCGGTCTTAATGGGCTAATGTAGTTAATGTCACATTTTGACTCTTAACAATGCTTGAGTTTTTCTACTCTCTTTGGTCCAATCTGCTGAGATACTTTGAATTCTGGTAGATAAATTACACAAAACCTTCATGACATTTGTTTTTGTTTTGTTATGTTTTAAACTTTTTTTTCTTCTGATGTTTGCCAGAAAGACGCACGCACACACCTTCTTTCATACAACTATAAAAGGAGCAGTTCACTGTCCTCAAACAAACATACTTTGTTCACTGAAATGTTGCATCAAAACTCTCGTGTCTTTGAAGTCTTAAATGAGGTGAAATGCATTGTGCACGCGCATGTGTGCGAATGTGTGTGTGTGTGTGTGTGTGTGTGTGTGTGTGCGAATGTGTGTGTGTGTGTGTGTGTGTGTGTGTGTGTGTGTCTACACACAGGTAATGTGTGTGATTGTGTGCTCTGCTAGCTGTACTCACTGTCATATTTGTCTTTGTAGTAATACTTACATCACTACCTATGTACAGTATGTATTTGTGTGCGTGCGTGCGTGCGTGTATGTGTGCATATATCTGTCTCCTATCTATCTATCTATCTATCTATCTATCTATCTATCTATCTATCTATCTATCTATCTATCTATCTATCTATCTATCTATCTATCTATCTATCTATCTATCTATCTATCTATCTGTTATATGTACAGCGGTAGAGGTTATTATTGCATTTTCCTTCATCTAGCAGAAGGCAGCTTCAATATCCTCTGATGATGATAAACGCTAAGAGAGAACGACAGGCAGGGATATGAAATACCAGCCCATAGAAATACATGTACGCACTCTCGCCCACTCTCACACGCAGGCTCCTTATGCATTTTGTACACACTCATGCACATGCATACTGTAACTGTACATGCACGCACACACACGCACGCACGCGCGCGCGCACGCACGCACACACACACATACACACACACACACACACACACACACACACACACACACACACACACACACACACACACACACACACACACACACACACACACACACACACGCACGCACACAAAGGAACACGTGCATATGTGAACACAGTTTCATCAATGCAGTATTGTTGTAAAAGATGATTCTTTCTCTTTCACTACCAACCCCTTTTTTCTATTCTCTCTCTCTCTCTCTCTCTCCCTCTGTCCCTCTTCCTATCGCTCTCTTTCTCTAGCTTCATCCATCTCTTACTCTCTTTCACTCCCTTGTTTTTTTTCTATTCCTCTCTTTATCTCTCTCTCTCTCTCCCTCCCTGTGTGTCAGATTAGAGTGATGCTATGCTCCATATAATCAGAGGACGGATTAGTGTCATCCTAGTGACCTCACTAGATTAATCTACTACCACACACACAAACACACTCAAACATGATCACACACACACACACGCACGCACGCACGCACGCACGCACGCTTTGCGTCCCGTCATGTCAAACCTTGGCGTTTCAGGGCTACTGACAGAGGGTAGGATTAGGGTTAGGGTTAGGGTGACCCCTTGAGTGAGAACGGGTTGTGTGTACTGGTGTACGGTGTCGTAATAATAATAATAATAATAATAATAATAATAAATGTTATTTGTAACACACTTTATATTTGACATAATTCGTCCAGGGGGTCCCCAGCAAAAGTAATTAATATAGCATCACAATCATTTTAACCACTTTATCGGCTGTTCAGAAATTGGCTATTCAAAAATAGCAGATGTACAATCTCACAGCAAAAAAAACCGTTTTTTAATAATATCAAAAATGTTGAATAATTTTGTCGTGTGTACAGTGTGTAGGTTTGTACTACAATGTGTGTACCGGTACACGACTGCAGGGGCCATTGGATTCAGCTTCCTTCCATGTGTGTGTGTGTGTGTGTGTGTGTGTGTGCGTGCGTGTGTGTGCGTGCGTGTGTGTGTGTGCTCGCTCTGAGCAGGTGTGCAGGCAGCAACATGAGTGTGTCTGTGTTTTTTTTGTCAGCAGCACAGTATAAATGATACAGCCACTACTTCTGGACTTGTAAGCAACTTTTCCCAGCAGCTCTGTCTCCTGTTATAGATCGGCCTGATCAGGAGACACGCACGCACACGCACACGCACACGCACACGCACAGTCGCACACACACAGGCACGCACGCACGCACACACACACACACACACACACACACACACACACACACACACACACACACACACACACACACACACATGCTTGCAACGAAACACGCAAACACACATTACATATTGTCGCTGTCGGGCAGAAACCTTGTATCTCCACATTCTTTTTATAAATGAATGCTACTGGTGAGTTTAGATGGGGGTCCGCAGCCGAATGCATTTCATTTTGGGGACAACATGGTGTGGACTGTGGATCTCCGCTTGGGCTGCGCTCTCCTAGTGAA
>NC_139958.1:17219751-17222251 GCF_963454915.1 Gymnoscopelus microlampas
GAGAGAGAGAGAGAGAGAGAGGGAGAGAGAGAGAGGGGAGGGCATACAACTTTTCACAAAAACAGCCGGTAAACAACCTTCCAGTGTTAATTTAACTCTACAAATGGGCAAATGGGCACTGAGGGTTCTTACAGTGTGCATACAACCAGGCGCTGTAGGTCTCTCCGTGTTCCGTTGGTTGCCATGGCAGCAGACAGGGGGGTGGGGGGTGGGAAGGGGGCTAGGGGGTAAGGTGGTGGTGGTGGTTTTTCCCACGCTCAGAGGGCACTGCCATCTGAACGCCCACTGCACTGATGCCAGGCAGCTTCCCAGGGTGCCAACTCAATGCAAACACACCGGCTGAAGTTTGAAAAAAAACAACAACCTTACAGGTCCATTTGGTTATATTTGCACACTCTCAGTATTAAATGAACACTAAAGTAACACTAAAATGAAAGCATGGCTGACCTCAATAAAATAAATAACCTCAAACCTCAATGAAATAAAATAAATATACAATATGCTGATGAATTGAGTACAATGGACCACAATATGGAAACGAGCCCGCTGGGACTTTTTGTGCTATACTTTCAGCATAACTTTTGACTGTACTACCAGTGTTGCCAGATTATGTGAGAGAAACAAGCAACCAGGTCTAGGAAAACCAGCCCAAAAGAAGCAACTATGGGCCACATGAGCACTTTAACATATACATCAGCTATTTGAAAATAGCAGATCTACAAGCTCACAACGCGTGGCGATGCGACGCGTTGTGAGCTTGTAGATCGGCTATTTTCAAATAAAATCTTGCGGGGAAATTAGAATAAGCAGATTTGGCAACCCTGTGTACTACGTGTGTACCGTTATTCCCAGCGCAGTGCAGAAACGCATTATTGATACATTTGCAACTTGAGTCCCTCACCTGAATAGTCAGTCTTCAGGGCTCGTCAGGCATTCTCTGTATTTGGGAAGGTTTCTATGAAGACAGGATTGTGTGCCATACAACTCTTCTATTCTCAAGATTTTCAAGTGGGCCCTGATCCAGAAAAGGTTGAGAACCACTCTGGTAACATGTTTACATTGTTGTATTGCTATATTGCTTAAAGGACAACTTTACCCACTTTTCTTCACCATTTTTTTATACTGTAATTGGTCCTCACTATACTAAAATAAAATGGCACCAGTGTCTCAGAGGAGAGCTGTGGACAGTTCAGAAACCTGCCTGCTACCAGTGATATTCATTTGCGATACCAAGCTAATAGAACTGGAAAGTCAGCATGCTGTATTAGAAGCCATTGTTCTTGCATTAATAAAAATATATATAATTTGAAATGAACAATACTGACTAATGATGATGTCACTGGTGTTTCTGAACTGTCCACAGTCCTCCTCTGAGACACAGATCTAATAGACAAAAGTGGTGCAATATTTTTAATAAGCATTATTGAGGACCAATTATATGAAGATACGTTGAAAATGGGTGAAGTGGTCTTTTAAGTAAAAACTATCAGAGTACTTCTTCCGCCAGTGATGAGCATGTAGCTTGTTAGCTCAAGCACTTTTGGGTGTTGTCATAGCGACGGGGAACAGACAAGGAAGCAAAATGCTGACTGAAGTGCTCGTCCAATGGGAGGCTTACATAACTGCACAGACCACACCCCTGGAAGTCAGGCAAAGGAGAGATTGGTCAATGGCATCGTTTTTATCCATCAGCCTGAACAGAATTTGCTCTACATCAGTGATTGGATTCAACACATCGTGCGTGCGTGTGCGTGTGCGTGCGTGCGTACGTGTGTGTTTGAGAGTGTGCGTGCGTGCGCGCGATAACATACGCACAACTGTAATAGAATTTGAGAAATAGACATTACAATTGTCCTGGTTCTCAGAAGAGGCATTATTGTTTTTATGGTTAAAATCTCATTATAGCTTCAACATTCACAAGTGGGGTGATCACTGATGTCATAGAAAAAACATGAAAGTTCTCTCTCTCTCTCTCTCTCTCTCTCTCTCTCTCTCTCTCTCTCTCTCAAGCTTAGTTTCTCAAGCCAGACATCTCTTCCACAATCTTTGAATGCTACAAAAAGTCTATAACTACACCTCGCAATAGTAGCAACAGGAAGCTGTCATCCGTTTGACATTTACGTTCACAAAAATATCTTTAACATCTTTACCTTAAAATACTAGATTTTGAGGCCGTTATGCGGCCTTCAAACCTAGTCCAATGTCGCGCATATCAGAGCAATGGCCTGAGTATGGCCATTTGAAGTGTTAAACACTGCTGTAACACTGCTGCCTTGGCCCACATGTGTGCAATGTAGGTTTGTCGGTGGCCACGCGTGGCGGGTGGATAGGCGTGTGGCTGTGGCCCCTGGTGTGGCAGCCAGGGGGCCACATGGGGCCCCTGGTGGGACTATTATGATGGCAGCCTCGCAGTTTCGCATGTTACGTTTGTGAAGTCCGTCCACCCACCCACCGGCCGCCCGCGCTCTCTTTTAATATAGGATAATTTGCACTTTCATAT